>NC_092560.1:3545000-3820000 GCF_037038585.1 Patagioenas fasciata | reverse complement strand
CTACTCCATCTCATAGCTAGAGGTAGACAACTTTGGCATGGAATGGAAATGAGCACATGTCAGCAAGACATGTTACGACAGAACAAGGGATGATGGTTTTAAACTAAAGGAGGGAGATTTGGGTTGGACATGAGGAAGAAATTGTTGCCCCTGAGGGTGGTGAGAGCCTGGCCCAGGTTGGCCAGAGAGGTGGTGGATGAACCATCCCTGGAGACATCCCAGGCCAGGCTGGACGGGGCTCTGAGCAACCTGAGCTGGTGAAGATGTCCCTGCTCATGGCAGGGGGGGCACTGGGGGAGCTTTGAAGGTCCCTTCCAATGCAAAAATATTTTATGATTCTATGACATGTAGTTACTGTAAAGCTGTTTTTGACAATAGCTCTAAGTTTACCTGTCACCAATTGGCCAACAAAATCTACTTCCCAAACCCATTACACGTTTTGTCTGATCTCCGATACCTAAGAGTTAAGACCACACATTTTTTAGATTGTGCAATCTTAAATTCTTTTAGATCTACTTCCATGTGTTACAGTTATTAATGCAGGGGATGTGTTGAGTTAAATTGGTACAGCAAGAAGCGTGAATTTTATGATTTATTTTAAACTCCATGTTCATGAATTGTTTTCTTCAGAGTGGGTGAATAATGCTATAAAAAGATACATTATGTTTCAAGGTCTGTCTCAGCTTGAAAAAAATATATATTTATTTACTGAATACAAACATTAAACAAAAATGTCTTGAAGAGATGGAATAGAGATAACATTATAGCAAAAGATATTTCTCTAGAGGACAATGTTGAACATTATTGAAATGAGTTGTTCATGGGCAACAAAATGAGTGAAGCTTTTTTTCATGCAAAATTATTCTCTGTCACCATGTTTTAATATCAGAACTGCTGTTTTCCTTATGACATTTGTGTTGGGCAAGAGAAGACCAGCCCGGAGTGAAGCGATTTCTGACCAGGAAAGGGAGGTTTATATTTGATATTCAGAAAAATTTCTTCATGGAAAGGGCTGTCAGGCATTGGAACAGGCTGTCCAAGGCAGTGGTGGAGTCACCATGTGTGCAGGGGGTTAAAATACACCTAGATGAGGTGCTTAGGGAAATTATTTAGAGGTGGACTTGGCAGTGTTAGGTTAACAAGTGGGCTCGATGACCTTAAAGGTCTTTTCCAACCGAAATTATCCTAGGATATTATATACAGATAGACTTACCAGGCAACTGTTGTTGGTAAGATGTATAATGACTAAACTCAGTGCAAAGCTGAGTACTTTTTACCTTTGATGTCTTGCTTGCTGTTTCAAGGGCCATTCAGCCCTTTCCTCCTTGATCTCGCTGGAATAAGGACGTGACTTCAGCACACTCGATTACCTGGTTGCAGTGTGAATATATAACACTAGCAACAAAATAAGCTAAATTCATACAGGGAAGAAGGTGTTTCTTTAGAATCAAGTTATCAGGTACCGTTTAATCTAAATTAAATGATATCTGGGTCCTTGCAGATAGAATCTGTGCAAAAGAGAGGCAGATGAAGTACGGAGAGGTCTCCTGTCTGAGGACAAGATCATGGACTGAAAATGTGAATAGGTGGAGCATCAGTGGTTACGGCATCTCCACGCATCCACCAGTGATTGGCAGATGGAAGAAATTTAATTAGGGATCAAAGATGGATTTACTAATCTTTTGATGTTATTACTTTCCCTTGCTGGAGATGAGCTGCTATCTCTCAGGGGCTACATTCCGCCCACGCATCTGATACCAGTTTCTAAATCCGTTAAGACTTCCCTTGGTACTGATAGGAACAGCTTTCTACATCCATTTCAGAGGTCAGGTCAAATCAACCTGTGCTCTGAGGTTGTTAAGTACATATTTGGACTTCTTATTTTTTCCTGTCTTGGGTATGTAAAACAACCGAATGCTTAAGAAGAAAGATAGTCACAATAAAGTACAGAAAAACACAGGTGCATATGAACTTAAAAGCACTTTGCCAGAATGAGACATTACACAGAACAGAAATCTGTAGGGGAAATTTGTGTTTCCAGCAGAGAGGTAATGGAATAGAAGTTCTTTGAGAAATGTTATTTTAATTGTGTTTCCTGTCCTAGCTGCATGTGGTGAGTTTAGATTGGCAAACAAAGCTGTGTAAAAATATTTTTTAGTTTTGTGGAGTTGCAGAACATTTTCACTTCTCAGCTATAGGTTAAACAAAACTTGGTGTTTCAGTCCAGCAGAAGAAGGCTGGGTCTCCTTAACCACTACAGGGTACCTGCTGTCATATTTTCCATCTAGTAGTTTTAATCTCTATGGGAGCCATCTTGACTTTATACTGCATTGTTTAGGATGGTTGCATGTTTTTTTCCCAGTTTACATGCCTGTCTATCATGAAAGAATATGCTGTGGAGAATAAAACCTATTCTGTTGTATTATATCATTGTTATGTTTTTGGGTTTTGGGTTTTTTTTTGCTTTCTAATATCTAAAAATTCTTGAAAAAATATAACTCTCAAAATTCAGTAATTTCTCTTTACAGGGGGAAAAACCTCAAAATTAGAAAAGAAAAATAGACTACAACAAATATTATTAACAAACAAACAAACAGCAACATGCACGTTTTAAATTTATAAAAGTTGGGGCAACACTTCACGTTATAATCATAGTTCGTAAAAGGGTTTTTATTGCATTTTTCATGGAAAGACCTAGGAGGGAACAGCTAACAACAACCTCATCCTTCACAACAAGCACCATCCCTGCTCCTTACCACTACTGCAGGATTTGGCCTCTGCGCACTAGTCTTGCAGAACATAATCATCCCTGTGAAACCAAACAACACCAGGAAATGCTCCCGGGCACTGAATCTGAAGCATCTAATACGCTAAACTGTAAAAGCAATGGCAAGGCTTTCCTCTCCCAAGCAGTAACCAGACAGTTACGGAGTTAACATGGCCAAGAGAACATTTCCAGGAGGCAGCTTCTATGCAGTCACTCTGTTTTGGAGGTTTGAACTGTTTAACGATATGGATATGGATTTTTCCTTTGAGTGCTATAGTCTGGTCCCAGATGCTTTTAATCTGCACATATAAATAAATCTACAAGTATTCATCTGACCCCACAATGTGGCCCTTCAATAACAGGGTAATTTGACAGAGTAGCTTAAAGGGACTTGCCTGGTTCCTCCTGGTGTCACAAAAGGTTTATATGGATGGAATTCAGTTTCTTCTCCTTATAGTCTTATTTCCAGCCTGGTGCTTTTCACATGTTAAACAATCAAGCTCACTTTAAAAAAAAAAAAAAAAAAAATCGTAAAAAAAATCTATTTCTGTGAGATTTTTTGGCATTGATAAAATTACAGTCTCTGAGGCATAAATAACTTTTTCCTGTGTAGGTTCTGACAGCAGAAATGGAAATTTCCCCACCACTGGTTTCATTTAAAGCACAATAATTTGCACAATTCTAATGAAAAAGGTAAGTTTCCACTGTGAGGATCATATTGTGGTACTCGCAAAATACATCTTCTGAATTTTTCTTGACATTCATAAATATTTCACACTCTGCTCCAAAGAGACTGGGTAATACACAAACTGCTGAGATTGTAACAGACAAAGTGGTGTGCTGAAGGAGAGATAAGAGCAATCTGTGGAATGGTGTTATTGGACATTTGGGATATCAGAAATGGCTGTTTCTTACAACCACCCCTTGGCAAGCTACTTAGGACTATCTGCTCCATGAGATAAGTGGTGGGGCGAGATAAAGAGCAAAAGATCTGCCTTGTTCTGGATTTCTACAGGATTCACCCTCCAGGGCTCATCTGAATTAAACAGCCACATCTCATCCTTCCAGAGGCAGTGACCAGGTGATGTGTGGATCACTGTGCTCTTCTGCAGTCAAGTCCTGTTTATTCAGCTATAATTTATTTTAACATAAAGAGAATATGCACATGGTTGTGTCTTCCTAACTGCTCAACTACTCTTCACTTCAGCAGGTACAAAATACATCAGATTCATGCTACTTGTGATGATCAGGTTCCTATCTGTCCTTTCCTGGTTCACTTGTCTTCAGCCAGACAGGGATGGCTCTATAAAATTTCTGCCAAAAATCAGATCAAATCACACTGTATGCATCTCCCTCAACATCAGAGCAATGGCAATTAAGTCAGAGAATTCCTATATTTACTTTATTAACACTGGATTTTTATTTATCCCCATATTTTTTTCTTCTTTCAGTTTGTGTTGGAATTGCACTTTAGAGCAAACATTTAGGAACGTAACTGATAACTAGCCCAGAAGCACAAAATATATAAAATCAGTGTGATAAGCTTTGAATATTTTATAACAACCATAGGTTCTCTGGAGCAAAGAACGGTGTTTCAGGACACAAAATCAACAGTACTATTGTGGCAACTGCTCACCTGAGAAAGTAAGATACAGAGAATCAAGACAAACAAGGTCAATATCAAATTATCTAATCCTGCAAAAGTTACTATAAACTATTATACAGACTGTGAGTTGATGAAGGATTCACAGAGCAGGTGCATTAACATTTACGGCAGAGAACTCCTAATATAAGGAAAAAAAGAGAGAGAGAGGAAGAATAAAGGTATAGACAGATATGGAAAAAAATAATTTCTACAAATTAGTGAATTTGAATTAAATGAAACTCAGAGGGCCAAGGGATTAGATATTAGTCATCTGAACTCTGACAGTTGGTTTTGAGAAGTCACAAAGGAAAAGGAAATGACATAGAAGTGGAAAAAATGTATCATTTGATTCATTCTTGAAGATAAAACTTTAAAAGCAGCTGAATAATATTAAAAGAGGAAAAAAATAACAGCATGATGAAATAAACAAGAAGGCAAACATATATATAAACTCTGATGAGAACTATCCTGAGCACACCGTGTACTTTATATGTCGGTTCAATTCTGTCATATTATTCACTTGTCTTTTCCTTTCATAATAACAAAGTGAGAAGAAAACTTACCAAACGGCTCCAGCAAGGACACAATTTATTTTAATTGCAGGTCAAATACATTCCAGGCTACTAGATACAGTTCACAGGTCAAATATGTTCTGGGATCCTTCTTTGTAGTTCAGTTTTTGGTTCCTAGTAACTGTGAATACAACTGTTCACTGTGCTGTTTGCTCATCAACAGTTTTGTCACCATGTCAAGGAGGATGGTCAGCTATAGGGACATCCATCATATTCATATGGAATATAATGTAATGCTTCTCCTCGTTAAAATGGCTTCATGTATTGTATCAAGTGATTTTGAACCTATGAGTCCTTCCGGGCAATGCATTCAATAACTTGGGGGTCATCCTCTTTTGGTGAACCATCTTAGAGAAAGGATGAAATTGACAATTTTAGTTCAAAAATTAATGCTTTTGCTATAACCAAATTTTATAGAAAAAATGGGAAAGACAAGAATGGGAATTCTGTCATGACCATAGAAATAGTCTTTGAGACTTGTTTTCTGCACTTCATACACAAAGCAATTAAAGGGCACTAATTACAGAAGGAAAAAGGGAGAACAACAACTAAATCCTACCAAAATGAGATATTCTGCTGTGAAACATTTCTCCCAGTAGATCTGAATGGGACTTTTTAGCACCTATTTCATGAAATATGAAGAGGAAAAAAAAAAAACAACACAAGAAATTCTTGTTGAGGTTTGACATTTAGATTAGATTATGAGGTTTACATAATAATGCACTAGCAACCTCTCTATACACTATTTTAATGAAGTTTTGACAGAGGGTTCAGAGTATGAATATCAAGTAAATATTTCTGAATTCCATTACGTCTGTTGACCTTTTAATTAAAAAAGAAATACTAAATTGCGTTAAAATTATGTAGGGACCCTCACAATACAATGACAGAACACTTTTGAGCTTCATGCTGGTGTTGTTGGGTGAATATATTTGATTTCCTGTTAAAAAGGTAGTGAATTTCCTAGATCTTTCTGGTGTGAAAACAAAATCTGCAGATCTACATGAAACGTTACTTGTACCACTGTAATTATAGGGTAAAATAATTATTTCTGTTTCACAAAGCAGAATGAAGGTTATACGGCATTTTTGGAGCTTCTAAATACAGTTACCAAATACTGTGCAGCGGAGACAGAACCACATATGAAACAGTGTCTGTGAGAAATAGCTGTGATATTTCCACTATGCAATATTAAGTACTACTGGTTTGGTTTGTGTCTTTAAATTTTGTTGTTATCCTAACCTCAGTTCTGAGACAACTATAGTATATAGCAGATGAGATCTATCTTATGCCTTAGAGACCCTATTTTTATGCAATGTTTTGTATGTAAATAAAGATAGCAGCTGTGAAAAGTGTTAGACATAGAGTCCCAGACAGTAAGATTGTTAAATCATGGAGCATATAGGAAGAAAAACAGAAGTAATAAAAAAACTGCTTATCAGCACGTATCAGTCTTAGAAAAAATTGTCTCAACAGACAAGAAAAAAACGGGTCTCCACATGTGTAGTTCATGGTACTACTACACTCAAATTTTCGCCAGCTCTTTTTTGTGGCTATAAGGCATGAAAACAGCCACTGTGTACCGAAAGTTGCATCTCCAGTTTTCTTCCCTCTTGGTTGCAGAACTCTTCATTGCTTGATTCAAATCTGAGTTCTCTCAGTATTTCTTCAGTCCTAATACCTAGAAATTTATTCCTTCAGCTGTCAAAGAAGAGATTATCTCCCCTATGCACTACACACGGGATGTGATAACCGTGTATTCAATATTTTCCCTCTGTTCAGCTTCCAAAGTTCAAACTTTTACCATTGCTGAGGTCATTGATTTCATATTGATGATAAGATTGTCTTCGGATCTGCTTCTGCAGAATGCTGTCATGATACTATGTCATTAACTCTGCTTCATTTTTTTTTCTCTTAAGACTTTCTAAGTTAGAAACTAAAGACAAACAGCTCTACCTTAACTATTCCTTCACTTCCTTTTAATGAAATAGTTGCTTTCTTGGGCTCTGTGGACTACAAATGAAAGGGACATTGATTTCTGTTCTTCAGTGTCTTGTTTTGGGGGCATCCAGTCTTCAACTCAACCCGTTAGCATAGCTAAAACTACTCCTAGTTTTTTCTTTTTTTTTTCATTTTAAGTTACTGAGGTATTTTCCAATGCAGAAATGTAGTCCATTGTTGTCTATTCAGCTTCAGATAGGACAGGATTCTAATTATCTATTCCATCTCCAAGAAGAACATTTTAAAAGATATCTAATCTAATTTCATGGGCTATGAGAATTTTACATTGACTTTTATAGGTATTTGCATACTGTAGCACAGCTTCACATTGTCAGCTATCTTCCTCCCCTCATCCAATTTTTCCGTCCTGTTTTATTTCTTGTCGCTTGCCTTGTCAATGTAGAGATGATTTATGCAATTTACAAAATATTCAAAATGCTTTGTAGTTATTAGCTAACCTATTCTTAGGGTGTTTCTGTAAAGTGCAATAGACAGAAAGAAGTGATCTGGATAAGGCTAAGCAGAAACTCAGTGTCAAAGGAAGGGCTGAAAAAGAGAGGATTGTGATTCACAGTTCTGCACCAACAGTTCTGCGCCAACACTTCATATCTCTTACGGAGATCAAAAGAGAAAGTGAAAGCTATTACTTGAATAACAAACATCAAACTCATATCTCCTAATTTTGACAAGGCTTCTAGAAAATTGCTTTAACTTGATCCAGTGAATATCTTAATATTTAGAGCATTATAGACTGTACCAAGAGACTATGATACTCAGAACTCCACCTTTTCAAGGAAGCATATGCTGAAACAAACTCTGTAGACAGACTTCAGAAAGCATCTGCATTCAGTTGATGCAGGAACAGGACCAATAGTATTCCATGGTCCTAACTCAACGACTTTTTGTAAAGTTTTCCAAAAGATTCGCCTTCGGAAGAGCTCATGGAAGACCTTTGTGGCCAAAACAGCTCCTGCCATGTCCAGCTTTGTTCTAGGTGACCTCTCACTGTGCTCTTCAGTGGCAGAGAACAGAGACCAGGAGGTAGTTTTGCTTGAGGTGGTGGGAACACCCCAAATACCCTAAAACTTCTCTACCTCAGGAGAAACTTCTTAATATATCATAAAAGCACATTGTCTCCTGCCACACTGTCTGGCTGTAATCCCTCTGATAATATCTCCTATTTAATGAAACTCTTTGTTCTCAAAGACATCTCTTCGAAGACAGGGACATCTACTTCAGAGTCACAGCCTCTGATCGTTGGGCAGATACTGTGTAATTTTTACAGCTTTCTCACACTTCTGTCATTGCCTGGGGAGTGTGGATAGCATGTCTCCCATCAACAGTTTCCAGATTCAAACCATTTTTCATCTGTCTGAGATGGCTGGGTTATTCTTTTAGAGGAAATGTCTTCTGGGGGCCAGAAAAACTTACAAGAGAAAAAGAAAACAAAAAATTTCTCTTTCTCCTAAGCTTATAATCTGTCCTCAATGTGGAGTCACTACCACACAGCATCTCCTTCTCTCACTCTGATAAGTCTTCTGAACCTCCCCACCTCAGAAGGAAAATTAGCCTTTTTTTGCTGTTTTGGGATTTGGAAGTTTAGATAAGCTTCCCATGTTAATCTCCAAACTTTCAGAGGTTTGCTAATCACCAGTATTATTAAAACAGGTTTTATGTTTAACAGTGTCAGCTAATGTAATGTAATCCAGTTAATGTGAGAAATGTTCCATTAATCCTACCTCAGTGCAGAGTGGGGGTGTAATTAAGAAGAGGGGAAGCTGGTTTTCTGAGATGTAGAAACAAGAACTGCCAGGTAAGATGAAGGAAGAAAGAATGCCATGAGTTATGTAAGGACACACATCGAGCACATTGTTTAAAGTAACTATATATTTTACTCTCGTTTTCTTAACGTGTACCTCATAAAAATAGTATTTGTTGGCAGCAAATGAGTTTTTTCTTTCCTTGCAATTCATTGTTAGGTTCACATTTATGTTTAGGTGTTGTATTTCCAACTTTCAGCCTAGCTCAGTTCCCTGAAGCAAGAAAAAAAATCCCACAGTTAAAATTTACATATTGTGCTTATGAATTAGAGTAGCTGTCTTAGAAATGCTCAAGGGAGCTGGAAGTCATGAACACACATAATGCAGTAAGAATTTTCAGCTGATGTATCTGTTCTACACTTTTATAGAGACATATTCTGCTTTCAGTTAAGACCTCTTATTAAACAATATTCAAATATGTGAAAGCGAAGATAAAGTCTGACAGACCTTCAACAGGTTACGGTGCATTCATACAGTACTGCCTATATTACTTTTTAATTAGCAGCCCAAATGCAGCGAACAGATTGTGCAGTGTACTACATCAGCCTGGCTCCTACATTTTCTATTGATTCATATTCATGTTTAAAGGGCCCTCTTCCAAGCAAGGTTTTTCTCTTTCCACTACCCTTCCCAAAACTGAGGCCCATCAAGCAAATGCCATTTGACCTACCAGCAGCAGCTGGCTTTACCAGGTAGGGAAAAGGACACTTTAATCTACTGTTTAATGCATTTTTCCCTACCTGGGATAAGAAGCCAAATTGCTGTTAGCAAAAATGCCTTAGTCATTAACTGAAAGTAAGATTTAAAAGCATTCCATTACTCCCCCAGTGGGAAATTTCTGACTTTATTAACATCTTTTGAATCTGTATTAGAAGTACCTGAGTGCTAAAATCCTAGCGGACAAAGGGCTTTCTTTATTACATGAATTTAACTTGCTGATTCTAACTTGTGTTGAAGCGAACAAAATAGGGAAAGGAACTACTAGTCAATACGTTGTGAGTAAACTTTACTTGGTTCTTAATTTCATGTTAAAATTAACAACAACAACAACGAAAGTATTTGTGTTGTATACACTTTTCTGATATACTCAAAAATAAATGGACTGATGTGCCTATTTTTGCACAAAGTTGAAGAAAGGTAAACATTCCTTAAATGTAGATAACTATATAGTCAAATAACTTTTTTCCTGGTTAGAAGAGGAGGGTGAATCATGCAATCTTTCACTGATATGCAGGACAAATCTCTGTTGAAGTCAACAACCAATTTTTACCTAAAAATTTTGCAGTTTGACTTATGATATATTACAAAATTTGTAGCTGAGAAGTGCAGAATATATATTCTAGTGCAAAGCTTTTCAGAGGACTATTTTTGTTATGGTTATGCCTTTTAACTTCATTTTTAAGGTGATTTAACCTACTCATACCTTGTAAGAATTTTAAAGCAAAAATCAAATTAGATATGTTTAGAACAGCTGGATTGAGTAATTCCATCTCATTCCCTAATCCTCAACAGATTTTCAGACTTTCAGTATCTCATTAGGTCTGGAAATTGGGCTGAATGGAAGTTGAAAATTAGATTATGACTTTAAGATATATCCCTTCATTACCTTCTGTGGAACCACATTCCCCAAGAGGAACTTGTGAAGGATTTATGAATTACAGGAGTCAAAGTCCCTCTGTATTTCTGATATAAGGGAGAACATTTAGGCTGTTCTGTCTTCTTCAGGGTCCATTGGTTTCTGTGAGAACTGGTTGTTCAGAACTGGATACAAATCTCACCCATTTCTAGGGTCAAAATTCATCCTTTAAAATGGCTTCCCTGGGGCTTTCTGATAACAGCATCGCTTAAATGAATCCAGTTATCCCTAACTAATTAGGTGTTAAATAACTCCTTGTGAATACAGCAGAACTTTGAAAACTGAGTTCCACAAGAAACCTTTCTAATAATTTCTCATGTATCCTGGATTCATTTGCTCATTTGGGGACAAGAATAACCAACAAACTTCTTTTATCTTCTGTGAAGGATGTAAATATGTCGCAACTCCTGTAAGAGAGCAGTGTGTCAGTCTAGCGTTATTAATTCAGAAAAAAAATGTAAGGCAAAGTTGTTGCTAGATGCTCACGAACAAAGATTTTTCGAATTATATTATAATGTCACATTAATTAAGAGGTTTTTGATAAAAGCTGAACAAACTAGTATCTCGGAATTTGATATGCAATCTAATTTAGACATTTCCATGCCTTCTTTTCAGTTCACCATGCTCCTTCCTTTCTAAAGGATGTAGGAAACATGATTGGTTTCCAGGAAGGAATGGACTGTATGCAAGAAGGCTGACAGCAGATTATGCACATCATAAAAAATGACAAAAATATAAAAAATGCAAGTACCAATTGGTACACTAACAACTGACTTCGTGTGGTCTACCCTTTCATTCTTTGTGTGCCCACATTTGGTTTTTCCAGCGACAATTTTGGGAGCAAGAAAGGCCTGTGTCATACTACACTCACAGAGAGTTGGACAGCACATCTCTGGTGCTTTTTGTAGTCTAGTAGATGGAAATGGAGAAAGAGGGTTATGTTTTGGGGTGGGAAGCAACTCAAAGTGACTCCAGAAAAGCTCCCTCCGTCCCTAAAAGTTTGAGCCCATATGAAGCACTTTCATGCAAAACGCACTAAATAGATTCCCTGGATCTGAGAGATATCTAAAAGGATGAAGTCATCTGAAGCTAAGCCCCAGGAACCTGCCAATGCTATGGAAATGAAAATAGTACAATAATGCTTGCAGGAAGCACTTCGATCCTGCAGCAGAGAAAACTGGGGACAACTGTCCCAGCAGCTCAGCAGCTACTCCAGCTGTAACCTGTATAAATCATAAATATTGCACTCTTCCCCAGATATCTTAAAAAAAAATCCAAACATTGGAGACAGACAGAACCACTTTTGGAGATGGCAGTGCTTCACAAATCTCAATTATTGTGCTAGTTGTTTAGAGACGAATTTAAGAGACCGTGTGTTTTAAGTCAGGGCATTATACAACGGAGTCCAAAGAAGGATTTTCCAAAAGAACTCCAGAGGTATTCCAAAAACAAGATCTTTTTGTTAAACATCTGTAAAAGTCTATTTACATGCCTGTGCCCAAGAGGAAGAGTTCTTTTTTTGCTGTTGTATCCAGGGCACTGTAGTCATGCTGCACTGTATACACACGAGTGAAGTCTCTAGGAAATCAGTTTTGAATAGAGAGAAGGTATTAAATCTATACCAAGAGAAAGGATAAGAAATTGCTCAATTTTCTCATGTGATAATATATCTCATTAATGATTTCTGAGTTCTGATAAAAACATTTAGAACTATGTGTATTAGCAAAGTTACTGCAATGTAACAGTACTCAGTGAACTTTTAGAAATCAGTACAGTCTCTCTTAGGCAGATAAGTCTAAAATCAGACTGCAGATATTTTAATATACTGAACAAGCAAATTAAAGTTACAGGGGGAGAAAAAGAAATCACAAACGAATCCAGTAGCTCCATCAATACAGTTTCACTATTGTATAAACCCTCTGAACAATAAAGTAATTTTGAAAATGTTGTTTAGGCTGAACATTTTGCATAGCTTAGGAAAGGCATTGTAAGATCTTCACACACACTGTAGTTACATTAAGAAGCAGAAATTAAATGTATTGCAGCAATTACGAGCAGGTTCTTCAGTTTCAGTGCGGTGCACATCTTCTCATTGTTCATTTGATGTTCTAACATAAAAAGCCAAATGTAAATAGAAAGTGAAAAGCTGGTATTCTTCCTTACAATTTGACTCTTTAAAAGCGAGTACAGATCATGAAAAGGGAAGTAACCTTGCTAAAACAGGGTTCCAAGCCGTATAACAAAGGCTGAGCTTCCAGAAGCTATTACAGCTTCCCAGGGTGACAGAGTATTCTTGAAGGGACTGTGGGGAAGGACAAGTCCTGCCTGTCCTGCCTCTTGACAGAGGAAATAAATCACCCTGCACACTTGAGGATACCTTTCCAGGCTGCATGCTGGGAACTTCATTACACAAGCTGTGCCACATATTACTATGCATATTGCCACTGATTGGACATAGCCTCAAATCCGTAGCCTATTTCTGTCACAGTCTTAGGGGGAAGGAATCTGTTTTCTGCTTAAACAGATACTGGCTTGGAAAGGAAAGGGGAAGGAAAAGACACCGAACAGCCAAGAGTTCTCAGTGGAAAAAGATCCCCTTGACTAATGATATGTCTAATCTACACTAACCCTGCCTCATGGTGCATGAAATACAGTCATATTGTCATGGTTTTCATATCCCCTTTGATCTTAATGCAATTGTTGTCAAAGTGAACAGCTACTCGCAGGAATCCCGGCTTCATTAGGAAGATAGAAAGCCCTTCCTCTCAGAGAGCTTTCTAATATGTCTTTGTTTTCATGTTATAGGTTTATGGAGCTGCTGCATGCCTGTCAATAACTATGGTAAAATATTAAAATAAATTTGCAAATGAAGAGTTCGTTAGTGTTACACATGCCTCTAACACATAATTCTAACACTAATACAACTTGGAGGTGTTGGGTTAAATTTAAAAATTATGTACATAGGGTAAAGCTGAGACAGGAATACATGGCTATGATTTATGTGTTGTAGACAGAGAAAGGCAGCCAACAAACCAACCAAGACAAGGAGATAAAAAGATGCTCCCTCACAATGCCTGCCTCACAGGGCACCGGTTCACATACCGTGATGAATTCAGCTGAAAAAGATTAGGTTACTCTTAATTCCAGCTGTCTTTGTAACCCTTCTGCTGGAGGTTGTACCCCCTTGCGAGAACCAAAGCCCCCTGTGAGAAGCAGTATGGACAGGTCGGTATACCTCACATTCTGATGCCCCTCTTTGGTTAGACATCAAATACAGGTCAACACCTCTGCTTGACTCTTCTCCCACCAACCCACTCTCCTGCTTCCCAGCTCAAGCTAGAGCTGATTTTACTAATGGACAATTTGTACCATGTACTACGTGTCCACCGTGTTCGTGAAAAGAACTGTAAATGACCATCCCATATTTACTGGCTGGAATCACATTGGTTGCTATAGTGTCATCTTTGCAGTCACAACGTAAAATTGATGAACCAAAGGAAGCAAAATTAATGAAGGCAATCATTAGCAGGCATCCTGCGGACTGAACACAGAAATGTATTAGAGGTGAGATTTCGCTAATTCGGGATGCATTGGGAGGGGGATAGAAAGAAAGATAAATGATAACTAAACCACACCATTATAAAAATACTTCTGCTAAAAAGTCTCCTGTTATCCCAATAGAAGTTGTACCTGTGTGAAAGGTACTGACAATATACATCTTAGTGTTTATAATCTACGTACACATATTATTTTAAGATTTATTTGCTGTTAAAACTCATTTTCACAAAAAAATATCTCTCTACAGCAATTATGTGGATAAACAGGATTCTGTTGCACACAAATAGAAAAGTAATATTTATCATATCCTGCAGCAGAGTAACCATTGCTAAAAAATACTCTAAATATTTCAATTTAAATACACAGCAAAATAATCTTAAATGATATTAACTTTCACATTGGACTAATGGAAATAATTAAAATGGTGCAAAAATGCCAAGTACAATGTAATAATTTATTCTCCCTAAGAAGGTTATAGTAATTGTGTCCAAAACACCTTCGATGGGACTTTTGGTAAACACCAGAGAAATCTTCACTGAAGTGGGAGATTTTGATGATATTAATATGACATCCTCGCTCATGTTAGGAAGTCTTTTGCATTAAGGTAGTGCAAGTCTGTCAATAAGAAATATTATATATAAAGTCTAGAAAAATCAGTTATAGCATTAATACAGAGTTGACTTGTATGCCACACACATTTTCAAGGGGCTTGTTGCAATCTAGATTATTAGAGAAAAGGTGGAGTTCTAAGGATCATTAGCTATATTATAAAAACTTTTTGCTAGATTAAATCATCACCTACTGTTAGTAGCTAAAAAACATATAAATCAATTCATGTCTTCTATTTGAAAGGAAGGGTTAATTAGGCTAGTCGTATTGCAGCATGTTAAACAGGCTGTTTTGTAGGCAGAAATGTTACATTACTTCTTCTTTCCTTGAATAGAGATATCTATCCTAAGATAATTCTCTATTTCCAGCAAGTATGGCATATTTAGAGCATCTGAGAATCCCAGGTGTTATTACAAAGTTCCACCCAGACAAGCGTGCATCATTTCACTGAAGTCTGTAGATGCATTTCCTGCGTTATTCACCAGACTAAACAAGACCTAAATTCTGCTGTATGCTCTTTCCTTATTAGCATGAAAAAATAGACTTTCTGAGAAGCCTCTTGTGTGTCGCACATATCCCACTCATTGATGTCTGTTTCCCAAGAAGACAAACAACCATCTTCTTTTGATAAAAGTAAGGAAAACGTCTGAACACAGACAACTCCAGTAGCCTGAAAAGGTTTGTTAAATAGTAAAAAAGGTGATTACTTTTAACTTTCTCTGAATGCTGCAAACTGGAAAGTATTTTGATTCAAAAAGTGACATCTATTTCACTGGTATGTCATAATTGCTAGCCACACACATCCACAAAACAGAAATGCACACTCATTTTTTTAGCCTAGCAAAATTCTGAAGGAGAGTTTCTGATTGAACATTTATGTATGTAAACTGGTTAACTAGGGATCTGTTCAAATTGTGATTAATTTACCTTAATCTGTAAGCAGTACCCAGCTCATCCAGGTACAGCTTTCTGCATGCAGCAGCTCTTTAAAATATGACCCTTGTTCAAGTATTTGAAGTACATACAACTATTTATTCCACTCGTGTGGGTTCACTAAAAAGAAAACTGAAGTAATAACAAAATGAAAAATAAAAGTGCGAAGTGAGAGGAGGAGAAAGAAGAGTATAAAACCTGCAGGGCTGTTGTAAACAAAATACAAATTAATAAAGGCAAAATTCCTGCCCTTAAGTTGTCTAACAGCAATGAATCATGATGCTTTATCACAAAAAAATGACTCAGTGTGGTTTAGAGTGGTGATCTCTCATGACTCAGCCATGAAATTATGGTGGTAACACCGTTGATCATGAACCCTGAATCACACAATAGCAAACAATGATGCAAACTTTAGGCAAGAAGCATCCAACTAAAAGGTGAATTTAGGGAAAATATCTTACATCCTTGAAAATCAGTATTTGAAAATTTGGCTTGGTGTGTAGTTGTAAACAGTACTCTGTCAACAATGAATTTGTGACTAATCTTAAATTCATTACATTCTTAAGAAAATATTTTCTTCCTGAAACTTTTGCAGAAGTGGAATGACTCTTATTAGTGGCACTGACCATTATTGACTCAAGCTTTTTACTTCCCTTTATTTGTTATTGTAGAAAATAATTTACCAAACCGTTTTCAGTTTCAAAGTGATTCTTACATAAAATTATTGCAAATATAGTTTAAATGAAGAAATAGAGATACTGCGATCATCAGTCTCTTCTCTTACTGCCTTGCAAAAAAAACTGCAGAGCCATTTTTTCTTTTAAGGAATGGATCATTGCTATCACATTTTGTGATAGCAATTATCTGCTTCAGTCTCCTGCTTACATTAATTAATATCTAATTTGTTAAAGAAAGAAATTCTTTCAGCTCTAGTCTGAGGTAACACACAAGACAAAACAATGAGGAAGAGCTTTATAATGATATGCAAGGAGAAGGAGGAGAATACACTACAAATGTCATTACAGATAACATTTTGTAGATGATAAACATGTTTTTGTGTGTTTGTTTTACTGAAAAATAACAACACTTATGTGTACCAGGAATTAGATACACATGATTCACCTAGAGTAAACACAATTTTAGAACTGTCCTTTCTGCACTGTGGCCCGCGTATGATACCATGTCACAGAATTATTGAAACATCGATCAGAAAGTGGCTTTGGAGGTCTGTACTCCAACCTCCTGCTCCAAGTGTTGCTCATATAAGCAGTACCTCAGGTCAGCTGTGGATTTCTCTACCTGAGGTTTGAAAATTATCCAAGGACAAGGATTTCTAAGGCTCTCTGGGTCACCCCTTCTAGCCTGCACTACCTTCTGGTGAAGAAGTTCTTCCAGACGTACAGTATGAATATGTCAAGCCACAATTCATGGTTCTTCCCATCGGACAGTTTGGCACTACCAAGCTAGGTTTGGCTCTACTGTCTTTGGAATAGCACTTCACATGGATAGGCTTCTGCTGCTGTAAGACCACCCCTTTGTTTCCTCTTATCCAGACTAACTAAGCCCAGCTCAACATTGCACTCAGCCACCCTCATAGGAAATGAGGATGATGGATCCGCCTTTGGGTCCACCACTTGCCCTTATTCTGTGTGGTCTGCAAACCTGCTGAGGATGCACTCTTCATCATCATATGAACTGCAATCAATCACTCTTCAGTAGACCTCTTCAGTACCCTCTTTATTACTGGTTTCCAGTTGGACATCAGCCCATTCATTGCTACATTTTATGCATAGAAATCTAGCAAGTTTTTAATCCACCTGAGTCTTCTCATCCGTTCTCTTTTTACAAATGAAAGCTATGAGAGGAGATGTCAAGGCAGAGATCATCCAGTGCTCCCCTCCTTGTTTATATGCTCAAGTAATTGCAGAAGGCAATCAGATTGAATTAACACAATTTGCTTTTGGTAAATGCGTAGTGACTGTGCCTGATTACTTTTCTTGTATATAACATTATTGGAAGTTGATTTTAAGAGGACATGCTTGCTTTCTCATGGCTCAAGTAAGGTCCTCTTCAGGTGCCCTTGTTTTAAAGACAGAAATAAAAAGAACCTTGTTTCCAGTCATTGTAGACCTTTCTTAAATGCTGAATCCCAACTGACTCTGTGGATTTGAATATGTGCAACTTGTGTGGACAGTCCCTAAATTGTTGCTGCTCTGCTGCTGCCTCCCCGTTTCCTTCTCAGTCTGCGTAGGTGTGTGTGGAGATCAGGGAGTTGATATTGACTGAAAAAAACAGTGCAAAAAAGGCATTGCATACACTGCAGCAAAAGTGGAAGCCACTGTTGGATTGGAAAAATGCACAAAATGAAGGGAAGAACAAGTTTTTGGAGCCCATTTCTTCTTTGTATCACTTTGGGTCTGATTTTGCACTTGTACAGATCAACAGCAAATTTCCAAATACTACATTGGAAAAAGCTGGTCTGGCATATTTCACAAATTCATTCACATTAAAGTTGTATCATTCTGTACCATTCCCTATATGTTTCAAATTGAATTACTCAGCTATGAATGACAGTTCAGGAAAGGCTAATTAGTTATCTCTGAAGGCTGCTCAAAGAGCTCTTGCCTTTTCCAGTGCTCTTGGACATATTTACTCCCTTTTTTCAGTATCTCTTGTTCTTTCACAAGGACTAAGCACTCTATACTAATAAAAAAGTGGGGAAGAGAATTAAATTAATGGAGCATTCTATGACTGTTTTTAAAAAACAGACTCAGGTTAATTTCCTCTGAATTACATAAATGCATTGTCAGCAGCTAAGATTCAGTTTTCACAATTTTGACTAATAAAACCAACAAAAGTTTCTGGTGACATTTTTTCTTTGACTAAATGCTGATGTGACAAAAAAAACCCCACAAAACACTGCAAGGTAGTGACGCTTTCAAAATCCTCTGACAAATATTACCTAAATATATCAACAAGATACAAGATGTAATTATGACATTATAGGAATGTTACTTTAAAATGTGTAAGATGCAACAAGAATCTTTCCACTTGCACAGTGTTAGCACTGAACTACATGAAGGAGACGTGCTAAATATTATTTTGATTCTACTTGAAAATCTATTCAACTCGTTCCATGTAGAAATGCTCAAACTGAGGGACAAAAGCCTCTGTCCATGAAAGATGTATTTCTGGGAAAACAAAAAACAACAAGAACAACAAAAACAAACAAACAAACAAACAAAACCAGAAAAACAAAACAAAGCAAAACAAACAAAAAAGGCATTACCATCACTGACTGAACAAACAAAAAACTAAATTTAACCAATGAAGAACACGACTGTAAACAGTAATTAAAATAAATTTGGCTTCAGAGTTGAAACACATAATGAAGAAGACTCTTCCTCTGGAACTGAAAAAAGTATAAAAATCTGAAAGACAAATTTTCATACATTCACTTCTGATCTTCGCATGGTATCCATCAACAGTCCCACATCTTTATCATGGCAATACAGTCTAAAGAAAACTCATCTCTCTTTAGAAAATCCACTCTTGGAACAAGGTTTTTACTGGACAGTGCAGGCTGGAATTCCTCCATGAGCGAATTGGCATAGCCAGAGAGATTGAACCGCTTCACCACTGCTGACGAACTGATTTCAACTGTGATTGTGCCCATTGTTGGCACTCTCCATAACCATCTTTTCTTCTGATAGAAGTCAAATGATCTCAATGTTTGTCAGTGTGTGACTCTTGTATAATCCTCCCTGATGTCCAGACCTGGATATGAAACTATAGATAATTAATTTAGAGAAATTTCTATGTGATTTACCTCTTCATTCATTTTAAATTTACTTGGGGGAAAAAAAAAAAAAAGACTTTGGAAATGTCTTATTTTCTTCCCCTGCCCTTCCCCAATTTGTCAAAAAATTATGTGGACCAAGCAAAATCAAGATTTCTTGCAAATGAAAGAATTATATGCTCCTGCCCCTTTGAGATGAGAAGTAGCAGTCCAAGATGAAAGCTTCTAAAGAGCTGTGGATGATTCATTTCATGCATGTTCTGCAATGACACAATGTGATGTAAAAAAAGTACGACACCACTCAGGGCATCACTGCACGCAGGCATCAAAAGTAAAGGCACAAGACGAAATCATGACTGTTTTTGTTCCTGTGTGCAGGCTTCTTGGAAATGTGAAAAAGCATCTGTGCCATCAAATCACAAAATAGGTACTGACTGGAAAAGCAAGAGCTATGTAGTTTGCAATAGTCACCCTGGTTTTGTCACTAGCACATCACCTGTTTTACACCGAAATTGTTCTAGCTCAAGCATCCCCGTTACCCCTTAAAAAATGCTGTAAAATAATAGTGATAGTAAATAAATGCCTGTTGGAAATACTTGGCCTTCCTGAGTTAACAAATACTCCTAGGCAGCCTTGTGATAATATTTCTGCATATGATAACAGGGCCTGTTAATAAATATATTTATTTCATTTTTCACCTCAGTAATTAATACTACTCCCGTTCTTTCCTGAATAGAGCAACTGCCTGTACATATATAACCATTTTCAGTTTCTGTGACTGATCCCATAATTAAGCAGGATGTGACCAAACCTCAAATGTGAGTTCATAATTAAAGGTTGCTGTTACACAAAATGAGTGCATGTATGTCCACACAATTCTGAAATTAATAAATTACGAGTACCTTCTGGATCCAGTTTTCAATAATTTTGGTCTGTGATGTATGCTAACTGGCTGTAAGGCAACACAAGATGACCCATCATTTTTCAGCATTTCAGGTAGCTGTCTGTAAATGCCTTTGAAGACGAGGAAGAATTTAAGGCTATCATGTCAATTAAAAGGCATTTTTTAAGATTCTTGATCAGGAAAAGAAGGCTTGAAGGCAGGCTACAGTACCTATGAAGTGCTTTGCATTCCTATTCTTTGTTTCTAACAGCATCATGCTTGCTTACAATACCAAAGGACCGAAAGGCAGCTCTCTGGTAGAAATCTTGATTAAACATGCAACCTCAAATGTATTTTTCTCTACAGAAAGACTGAAACCTTTAGTAATTTCAGCTGCAATGAACCAGCCACTTTATTTCACTGTGTATCAAACACACACTATAAAATATCACACTTCAATGTTACACAAGCATTGTTAACATACAGCTAAAGCAAATACACAAACATTCAGAGAGAGTTACTTTAACAAAAATGATAAATATGACTACAGAAAAAACACTATACGTCAGCGACAGATGAGCTGATCTGCTGGTTCCTATATTGCTGCAGGGATCCACTAAACTGTCGCCAAAAAAAGTGATGCAAGAGATGGTTAAATCAGTCAGTACGCAGTAATTATTTCCTGTCTTAAGAACTTTTGGATATCAGATAACTGGAAAATTCTTTTTAACAACATCAAGTTGTTCCTTAAGTCAGTTCCCTTCATAGATGTTCTCCAAATTTATTCCAGGTAAACATTGGCACTAGGGTTAAACCACTATGGTGGCTTAGAATAAGGCATGGAAATACTCATTTTTTACTGCATTTCAATATTGTTTTTTCTGGAAAATCTATCAATGGTTACCCTAACTGACATTATTTTGGCCATTGGACAGAATATGCTTTCACAACCAAAGTTAAGAATCTCATTTCCTCACTCTTTTACTCAGGAATAATGGTCATAATTCACTATATGATCAAAATTACCAGTAATGACTCATTATATGTTACCTCAAAGACCAACAGGAAAAACAAAAATTGAAAAAAAAGAGGAACATCAACAGTCACCAGAATACCCATGTGAGAGTAACAAGACCAGTTACCAGACCAGCCTTTAACCAATGAGATTCATACCAGAACTAGAATTATATTATTACAACACTTTTCTGAAGCTGACAGTTCCCCCACGGAAGAGTCTTGTCTGCTGTATGTGATCCCCATTCAGCAGAGCTGAGCAGAATTTCAGTTTTCAGACTGTTGTTATGATCAGAGGACAAGACAAAAGCACTCTGGCAATGGTAAAACAAAACCTCCAAATGCTGTTTCTGTACTCCTCAAGAATATCCTTCAGGGTCTCCTTTCACGGCTGAAAGTCTGCCCAATATTTTGCAACTAATGAGTTGGCAATTCTAGCTTGGTCACAGCTCCAGAATTTGTTAGCCAGCAGTGGATCATCGGTGTTGGGCTCCAGAGCGGAGCTTTGGAGACCTGCAGGTTTTAGTGAGACGGGTTCTGCAGTCCCTTGACCTTAACCTGGGATGGAAATTGGACCTCCACCAGGTTGCACTCCCAGAGCCTGCTGCCCAACTCTCCATCCATGATGTGCAGAGCAGGCTCGTTGAGGATCACACAGCATACTGGAGCCAGCGCCGTGCTGGAGAGTTTTATACCTGCTAGAATTAGAAGTACTTCCAGATTTCATTTTGGAAAAGCATGCAAAAATCCAATTTGGGACTTTTTTATTAAGGAAAATAAGTGCTAGATGGGAGGAACTCTTCTAAGTAAAGCACACAAACCGATCTGTCTATTGACACTGAAAGAATTTGTTATTTCCATGTTCTTATTTCCACCCCTGAAAGGGTTTTGGTTTTTTCCCCCCAACGTATAAAAAAAAACCAGGCAAAGAATGTACAGAACTGTATGAAGAGCAACTGCTTTGTGTCAGAGCATGGTGGAATCTTTCTGCCATGCTATCGTGTAAAAGCACTAAAATGACTATGTCATTAGACTAAATGGATATATTATTTACTTTAAATAGGTAAGAAAGATACTTGCTCAAAATGAGGGTCAGGTACTTATTTCTTCAAGTGTACCTAAAGTGGTCGGTGACAGAAGTGCTTGTGAACCTTGGAAATCAGACCATCAGTCTTTAAAATGCTTGAATATTTTGTGGCAAGAATTCAGTAATACAAGGCTCTCTAATTAGAAAGTATGTGTGTGTCCACGCATATGTGTGCAGAGAATGAGCATAAAACAATATTGTGTTTGATTCACTCAGGTAAAATATATAATTTTTTGACCAACATAATTCAAATTAACAATAGTACTCTTTAGATCTTTAAAATTAGGAAAATCAACTTATAGAGAACTGAAATGTAGATTGATTGATAACACTGATGATATTGACCCAGTAATAATGTATATAACACTCCTGCTATTGCAAGCCAGAATAATGTATCAGTGAGCAGCATGCATCCACTTCACCACATGGCTCATTGACAGCAAAGTATGATACTATATCAATGCAACATCTATCTACTTTTGGATCTTGATCCTCCAGTATTTCTTGTTTGAAAGAAAACAAGCCACAAATTAAATTCTCTCTTATCTTTTAGGCTGCCACTACTATCATATAGTCTCAGTAAAAACTGTATTCCCCAAAACCATACTCTCTGGATTTGGAGTACATATTTTACAGTTTAATGGAAAGGTGATAATTAAAGTGATAAATAGTTTCTTCAAAAATTACATGCTCAAAGCTACTCTTGTAATTATTTGCAGGAAAAGGTGAAAGAAGATAAGGTTTTCAGCTGGAAAGCAGAGGAAAAAAAAATCCTGTATGATGAAACTTTCTTCCACTGATCTCACACAAAATTATGCAGCAAGATGACTAGATGTGGATTCTACAAATCGAGGCATAAGAGACTAAAGAAGGGGTTTGACTTGATGGCATAGTTCCTATAGTGATTTATAATCTGAAATTATAAAAGCACTACCTGAAAATATTCCAAGGACAAGGAAAACTACCAAGGGAGTGTTTGGTGGAAATCTGAATTCTGATGTGAAACAATCTGCAGTGTCAATGTCCAGATGATTTTTTTTTTCATTACAACCTGGAGGGAAAGGAGAGATTAACAATATGGAGAAAGGGAATACAATTTCCTGAGTCAAACTCCCAAAGCACTAGTTACCACACACAACTTTGTCTCCAAAACACTCAGTCTGGAATATCAGATTCTTTGTAGGTTTTTTGCCAAGCTTTATGAGTTTGTCTGCAGGAAGCAGTATGTAGATCCAAGCACTTTAGGACTTTTCAGAAGATGTAAAACTGTTCTCACAACTGGATGCCCAATCTGTAACTTGGCAATGATTTCTTTCTGTCTCACATCTTCTTGGATCACAAAATCTTCCAGGTCATTATTCTGAAAAGCTTGATGGAGTTCTCTGGCAAATGGATAATATCTTGGTCAAAAGAAAGCAAAAGACAGCTAAGCATTTTTACAGCTCGAGAAGCTGACAAGTTTAACTTAAATTATGCCTGTAATGGTAAGGATGGCCTTGCAGCTTTCCATACTGCTATATTATCTTTACCCTTTTATTCAATATTTGCTGGTATCTGATCCAACTCTGGAAGTGTTGCTAAAAATGTAGGTATGGGCTTGACCCATTTGGCTCAAAAACCCCATTTTTTCCTTACTTTTGGCACGTATCTAGATTTATCTGGATTTACAATCTCACAATTCACTGTTCCTGGCTGCGTCTCCCAGTTTTCCTCCCTCATGCACATATGTAAAGGCAGGCCTACAAAGAGAGAGAAATCGTTCAGAAATCAGTCTGCAAAAATGCTTTGTTCTGCAAACAAGATACACAGTGTAGATGTGTAGATAAGCATGATAGGAGCTACAAGATATGAAACAGCTTACATTCAGGTAAAGTTTGGCTGAAGGAAGCCTGGAACATATATGTGGAGAAGTGCAAGAGGAACAAAGGGTTGTAAATAAACATTTCCGCAAGAAATTTAAAATATCTTTGCTCAAGAATTTATTTAACCGAAGACAGAGGCCCCCCAAAATAAATACAGAATAAATGTCAGGAGTAGTTTGTATGTTGCATTTCACACAAACATGTATTCTGGACATCAATGGCCAGGTGAATCATCAGGAATACCCTGATGGGGTCCCTATCTAGAGGCAGAAAATTCACAGTCTGTTCCACCTGTTAACAGGGATTAGTTTAAATATTCTCCAGAGGTGTCCTCAAAGATGATCCACCCCCTGAAAGACATTGTCCAACATTCCTGAAGAACTACATCATGTGTTCAATAGTTTCGTGAAAGTAGTAGTAGATGGGTATTTCTCCTGTGGCAGAACAATCCTCTCGCACGCCACAGATAGGTCGAGCAATAAGAGAGTAATCTAACATGTCAGTGGTTTGTGCTGCTAATATATTAATTTGTTTTTTCCCAACCACTGCCATGGATCCAGGTTTCTTTTCACACAGTAAGTAAATTATAGTTGAGCAGGCATAAATCATGCTCCTGAAGTTTCCATATTACTGAAACACTACTAATATTACTTACAGGTTACATACTCTGAAATACTTGGGAATTACAAAATCATGTATTTCTTACAGGAATCTCATGTATACTGCAGGATGTGATAACAGAATCACAAAATAACAAGTTGGAAGGTATCATGAGGATCATCCGGTCCAATCTTTCTCGGGAAAAGTACAGTCTACATAAGATGGCTCATCACTCCATCCAGCTGAAGCTTAAAAGTGTTCAATGTTGGGGAATCCACCACTTCCCTGGGGACATTATTCCAGTGGCTGATTTTTCTCATAACGAAAAATTCCCCTCTTGTGTCCAATCAGAATCTCCCCAAAAATAACTTGTACCCATTGCCCCTCATCTATTTCATAATGATCTCTCACAAAATTTAATGAGACATTCCTGAGGTCTCTCTGCACCAGACTATCCTAAATAATCAAAACTATGCGATCACTGTCGGTAAATTGAAAAAAAACCTGTTTCCTGTAGCATTTATCCATTGTTTAATTTTTCCATCTTGCCTATTTCTGACAGATTACCATACCATTATTATGAGCTGGATAGAGCCTATGACCATTTCTCCCATTGTCTGTTGATCTGGGGATAAGACACATACATAAAAGCCAGGCTGTGCCTTCAAGCAGATCTGTGAGCAAAGGACAAGGCACAAACTGCCCTATCCCAAAAGTAGTTGTCAGAAACGTTGTGATTCATATCTCCTGTTTGCAGATCCTAGCTTGCATCTTTTCCTGTTCTCTGGGATAATGCTTTGCTGACTTTTTGCTGCATGTAAGGGTGTTACAGAATTGATTATCCCCCTTTCCTACCCCAGCACGGACAGAGGAAGCATTAGATCCCATTCCCAAGGCAGTGTAGATACACTGTGGTAATTTTCTGCGGGTACTGCTAAAAAATAAGGACCACAATAGAGGCTGAATTGACACTTGTTTCAACTTAACAGAAACATAGGAGAGTTTCATGATTGTTTTGGAAAAAAGTAGCCTTGGCAGCTAAATCCGACATTAAATGCTATTTCAATACAGAGCATCCGTTCACACATAGACATGAAGTGATTCTCCCCTGTTTGGCTACTTAGGAAAATGTGCTTTTCTTTGTTTGTGTATCAGTCCTTACTGAAGCTCTGAATAAATGACCATGGAGATGTTGTCAGGTGTTTTCTTGTCATTAACAATATCTCCTTTCTTGGAAAAGGATGGGTTAATGGCATCCTGGGCTGCGTCAGACCGAGCTTTGCCAGCAAGCTGAGGGAGCTGATCCTTCCCCTCTGCTCAGCACTGGTGAGGCACATCTGGGGTGCTGAGCCTCATGCTGGGCTCACCAGTACAAGAGGAGCACAGATGTATGTAAGACCATCCAGTGCAGAGTCACCAAAAAGATGGATAGACTTTTCTCAGTGGTGCCTAATGGCAGGACAAGAGGCACCCATTGAAACATGAGAAATTACATTTAAGTATAAGAAAAAAGATTATTTACTGAGAGAATGTTGAAACAGTGGCACAGGTTGACGTCGTGTGGTCTCTTCTCTTTGCAGTTAATGAAAATTCAACTGGACACAGTCCTGGGCAACTGGATCCATCTTGTCCCACTGGATCAGGGGCATTGGACTAGATGATCTCCAGAGATCCCTCGCAGCCTCAACTGTTGTGTGACCCCGTGGGATCAGCAGGACCCCAAAGCAATGACTGTCCACCCCAAACACCTGTTTCCCTCCATCAGAAATGAAAAACAACACTCCTTCTGACAAGTGTCTGGTGTAGCAACTCCCCATATCAACCTCCTGACTCAGATCCCATTAATAAATAGTTCATCTCATCAGCCTGAGAGGGCCACTGTGTTGATACATACTCATCTGCCATGCCACCTTCAGTATTTCAAGACTATTTCTATGGGGTTAGGAGGTACTTGTCTTTCAGACAGGATGAGTTTTTCCACACCCTCTCTTTCTGCTGTTTTTCTACTCATTAGGAAACATGGTTGTCCAAAATCCTGTCAGAAGCTGCACAGACTCTGAAGTCTTGCAGCTTAATTTGCTGCAAAAATAAATCTAATTGGCTGACTCTAGATCCTGCTAATGACCATCAACACCTTAACACCAACTGCTTAGACTGGAAAAAATCATGCTAAGAGCTTTTTTTATTAAGTGAAAAGCACAGTGTGAATGACACCCAGGGGAGAATAGTCTTCATTTTTATTTATTTGTACATTTTCAAACATTATTATTTTCTACTGTTTTGCACTCTGATGGACATCCTTCTAAAAGGAAACTGCTTTCTAATTGCTAGTTTCATCTACTCTGCCAAAACACATTATTTCTGACACAAGAAAATCAGAGATGAACTCAACCACAAATGCTATAACCCAGAAAATTATCTTAAATCATATCTATTCAAATGAAAATTCACATATTGCAGAAGATGAGCTCCTTTTTTGATCTAAAAGCTTCCATGTTGCAGAAGCTTCATCGCTTCGTCTCTCTGCAAGGTGGTCCAGTTTGGGGACCAAACTCTCAAAAAGTCCTGTTTGAACTAAACCCACACAGAAAAATATTTCAATTCAGTTTAAATTCCCAGATTGACAGACTTTGGATTCTGAGTATGCATACTGCACACTAAGAGCAATTAATTCAGACCAAAACCAGCATCCAGGCTGATCTCCATACATAAATGGTACACATGGAAAGGTATTTCGACAAGGTTTTTGCAAAAGAGAGTCATTTTTAGAACAGTCACGACCTAAATAAAACATCCTAAATGTAGGCTTTTCTCAGTCTGAGAAAATTCCACCTCATCTTCTTCATTGTCAGAAGACGATATAGCCTTAACTGCATTTAGAACAGTCTACATGGAAAAGAACCCCGACATTTAAACCCTGTCTTATTTAAGCGGGGGAACTTGTGCAGCCAAGAATGCAAGAGTGATGGTAGCAGGGGAATGAGAAGAGATATGACTGTGTGCCTTGCCAGGGTATTCACACAAGAGAGAGGAGTTCATCTGTGCTTTTTTTCTTATGTGGTTTTCTATTCATTCAGGTGAGTGTTTTAGTTTGTTCTTCACAAATACCCAGCTTTTCATGTAGATGATAGGGGGAAACAAAAAGCTTAAACAAGGTCATTTGAAACAGCATTATTTCTAAGCATTATAACCTCCAAGTCAGAGCCAACCAAGTCAGTCACAAAACATCATAAGGGTTTCTCCCCAAATTCTCTGGTGGATATATAAGGGGCAGATTGGCAGTCCTTGTCTTCAGAGCAACACATGTACTGTTTTCCCAGGATTCCCAAGAAAACATAAGGCATCACAGCTGGGATTCGCCTACTCCTTTGCTGGGAGCTCCATGTATTCCCCTGCTCCATCACTGAGCGAGTACCAGAAAAAGAGAAGGTAATGCACTACATCCATGAAAGAGACAGCATTTCTGATAATTGCTGGTGAGTTATCCTAGAAACCCTCTTGCTGTAGAAGTGTTTTGTACTATTTCTCTTTTGCAAATGTGTGATATAGGACTCAATCAAGCCCAAAATATTACATGTTTTGTAAGCAGAAGGAATGTTAGTCTCTGTGTCCTCCCATTGAAATACAGTGTGACCTTGGATAAGTCATTTGATATGCCCATGCATCAAATATTTTTTCTGTAAAATGAGGGTAATACTAACAATTCAGTCATTTTAAAGTGATGAGTCAGTGATAAGCAGCATATACTGATTTTCTAAACAGAAATAATGCCACTATGAGTCATTGCCTTTGGTAACCTGAGCGGAAATAAGAAATCTTCCTACTCATACATAACAAAAACAAGGGCTATGATTGTATTTTACAACAAACAAGATTGCTGAATCTCAGTTTCATTAAAATGCTTTTAAGGTTCGCTTACAAGATGTCAAGGTTTGTGGGCAGAAACAAGCTCATCCCTCACTCACAAAATTCCTGCAGAGCTGGGGAATGAGCACTTTATCTACCCTCTTCTCAGACTTGCCAGCGGGCAGATCAGATCAGGCTTAGACCTAGTCTGCTTTGAGAGCTCAAATGGTGTGGAAATTTAAACACTATTTAGAGCAGCCTCCAGGCTGCTTTAACTTAAAACAGAGAGAAATTCAAATTAAAGGTAATACAAATGGTATCAAGACTCTTTGCGTCTGTCTCTCCCCCAAACACAGAAGCAAACTACTCAAGAATCAGGCTTAAAAAATAAGAGTTTCTTTCTTAAGAAGTTTTTTCAACAGCAGTATAGACTTTCCAAGATAGAGAATTACAATAGGCTTAAAGGCAAGCACAACAGGCTGTTGTACAACACTCACTTGTAATAGACTCGCACCCTAAACAAAGGTGAATATAAGACCAATTCCAGCTGCCATTCACTTCTTTCTCCCACACACTCACATTGGCAAACTGTTCATCTTTGTTCCTGCTCAGCTGCTTGACTTAATTGTCATTATTGCATAAATAAGAGCGTCAGGGAAACATTCTTCCTAATAATTCTGCTTCCTATGTATCAATTCGGTATTTTTTTTCACTTGAACTAAAAAATACTTCTTTTTGAACCTGAATTTAAAAATACATATAAGTCCAAACAGAGGTATGTCTTGTTTGTTTGCTCTTCTGAACAAAGGGGTTTTTTTTTACAATTTTGTAATGAAACAGTGTGAAAGTGTTTGTACTGATTCTGTCCTGGTCTGGTGTTTTACAAATATCTCAAGGGTAGACTTCAAGAGCATGGGATCAGACTCCTTCCAGTGGTGCCCAGTGGCAGGATGAGTCTCCTTCTCTGGAGACATTCAAGACATTCACATTCCTGTGCAATCTACTCTAGGTGTACCTGCCTTAGCAGGTGCGTTGGACTAGTTGGTCTCCAGCCATTCTGTGATTCTGTAATTCTGTTGTGTCTTTTGAATATTTTGATAAGATTCACCTCCGAAGCTGGTATGCTCTTGAAACCCAGATGATGCACTGGCCACCACAAAGAAAATCGCCTTTTCGAAAAAGTGGTCAGAGCCAGGGAAGGCAAAAAGAAGCACAAGCTTGTTGATCAACGACTGTTGTTGGCAAATGACCATAGCCATACCCTGATTTTCCTTGTTACTCCTGATGTTCTACCCAGTTCACTGTTTTCCCCTGTCTTTGATGGCATATTCAGCACGAAACCAGCTTTCCAAGACTTAGAGTGATGGTAACATTGAGTTGGTTGATGTGTGGATGTATGTCTTCTAATAAAAGTGCACCAGCCTATCCAAAAGAGATTCATTGGGAGATAATTTGATAATCTGTTAAAACAGAAGCTGTGTAATAACTTACCCTGGTTCACTCATGGATCCCTGTCCCTGTGGTGAGATGTTGGTCAGCATGATGCAGACTAGATCCCACGATCCACAGAATGGGAAGTGTACCTTTCCTATTACAAATAAATAAATAAATAAAATTAAAAAATCAAGTTTAGGCAAATGGAATCTGGATACAGACCTAAGTTTACTTAAACGAACTTTGAAGAGGTCTTAGAAGAAATGCTAGTATGTTAGAAAGGTGGATTCATTTGTACTTGCCCTCTACGCTGGAAGGCAATGGGTGTCTTTAAGAAAGAAATATTTTTGTTTGCAGGTGAAAACTTATATCAGAATTTCATAATTTGAAATTTTGCAACCAGTGCCTGCTATCAATCAATGAAAAATCTGCAAGTCTATTTTTTAAGCATATTTTTGGCTCACATTTTTAAATCCCATATTGTTTGTATTTACATATTTTTCTAAAGAATATTTTCAATATTCTGGAGCTTTATTTAATCATTGTCTTGTTTTTTTCCATTTGTTTCAAAGTGAGAACACACAGCAGGAGAACTATTATTTTTGCTCCTCTAAAATACTCTACATAGCTTTTTTCTCCCTTTTTTTCCTTTTCAGACTAAGAAGTTGTATGATTCAAATAAAATCAACCTTTTCTGTTTGAAATGCTCTCTGTAGGATTATGCGCTGTGTGTTTCTGGCTGTAGATTTTCTTGCTAAAAGAGAACAGATAGGTGTAAATGATATTCACACCTCTTAATTGGAGTCATTAACAGTTCTCTGGGTTATCTTCCAGCATAAGACCTTGGGCTTCCTAAGAAGTAACTAGAAATAAGAGCCAGGAGTCACTGCAAACTTTTGCTCATGTAGGAATGTCAGTTAAGAGTGTGATTTTTGTGCTTGGGTTTTTTTTTGCAGTATTTCTTTCCTGTCAACATCTCTACTGTAGACAAGATTTTACAAGCAAGAAAGTGCTTTTGTTGGTATAGCTCTTTCATTTGAGCTGATAAAGCAATACCATCACTAATGCCTTTTTCCTTGTACATTCTGTATCTATTAGGAGATATTTCTGGTGTAGTGACATGAACTGCAGGCAGGAATTTGTGTGTTCTTCTTTGGTGATGCAAGTTCTTAAAAATTTATTTTTGTTTGCTCCTGTTTAGCACTGTGCAAACCTTTTTGAGAGTAAGGAGAAAAAAAATAAAAATAAATTATTTACCTTGTTTTGTGGAACAGACACAGAACTGATGGAAGCAATACTCTCTCAGCAGCTTGATAAAATACACTAACAATTCATGAAAAATTCAGATACAAGCCATAGACGGTTTATTCATGAAACTGAACCAATTTACACTGCTTAACTGCAGTGAACATCAAAAACATCCTTTCATGGTTTCTTAAAAAATGTGTAACAACTCTGCATGTTTTTATTGTGATCACCTTTGCATATGCCTGCCCAAAATTAATAGTCAGATTTCTCATCCTGCACTAACTGCCATTCGTGTTGTGTTCATAAGCACAAATACAGAAAATGTCATGCTCAATTTGCATCTCTAATTTTCATTCTAGGTAGAAGAGATCACTATCACAATCAAAATATTCATCAATTCTGCACTATCCAGAGAAGCAGGAAACTTGCTGATGAATCAACACTGCCTTTTGCTCTGTTAATTCTTACTTCTAGGTCACTTTAAACCTGTGAAAGCACCTAAGTAAGAAGATTGTAATAAAATAAAAATATTGGTAATTGAAGAGAAAGAAAACCAACAGGCAGGAAATATTATGTGTAAGTGTAAAAGTGGCAAATACCTCTTCATTATGCCTTAAACTGACCAGTGCACAGCTCACACGAGCTGTTAGGTCTCTTTTAAATCTGGATAAAACAGCAGGACATGCTAAATAAAATGACTGTTTAAGTGTCACCTAGAGAAAATTTGAGACTGGCTATTGACTTATATCCTTCCTTTAAGTTCAGAAAACTGTGGGAAAATTGAGGTCTCAGAGAGACATGAAGTGGACAATGCAAAAAAAAAAATCCTCTGTATAGATAGGTGCAGTAGAGGTAGATTTTTTTTTGTAAATATAAATAAATTTAAGAATGGTTTCTACAAGTATAGAAACTGGCCCTCACAAAATATAGAGGGTTGGGTTTGCAAATGAAGTGGATTTAAATGCTGGAAAGCTCAAGGTCTTGCAAACTTGCCACTTCATAGATTTCACAGGAACCAGTTGGGATCCCTGTAAGATGCATAAGAGAATGTTCAAAAATAAGACAAGCAGCCCATCACCCTAAGTTGAAAATCATCTTAGATCATTGTAGGGAGTGGCTGAGCAAGGGCTGGGGTGTAACTTTGTCTGCTAAAGTGTCTGAAGCTTAATTCCATGTCCCACTTTTGCTCATAATTCGTCAGTGTCATTGGTCTCCAACCCTCTCTTCCTCAGAAACACAGTAGAAAAGGGGGTTACGATATAGTTTTTGCTGCCCTCTATGAATAAAAAACCAAACCACAATCATAAAAAATTCCCCAGGACATCACCTGTAATATCAAGGTACTGGATATTTAGAGGAAAACCTTTCTAAGACTATTCCGTATTTGTTCAATTTGATACGAAAACCATAGCTGTAAATGAGGGAAAGAACTTGAATATGAGTGTTTGAAAGGAGTGCCCCATATAGGATCATACAGACCCCTATCCTTTTGAGTTCTGTATCTAGTTTGATGCACATTTTACAGTTGGGCCCCAGTTAACTCCAAAACCACAAATCTACCCATCATGTCTTCTTTTATTGAATTCCTTTCCATCTTAGTAGAGAAGAATTCCATGAGGTTTTATTTTTGTTGTTGTTGTTGTTTGTTTTTCCTTTTTATTTTTTATTTCTTTAATCTGCAAGGTTACTGTACTATGACAACCTTTGGAGCTGTACAAGCCCTATGAACATTACAATGACATTTTAAAAGTTGCTTTGCATTTGTATAAACCAGCAGTAATCCTTCTGTGTCTCAGAATCCACCACGGTATCAGTCACTTAAACTATTGAACTGGATTTCATATAAAATCCATTCAGTTGTGGAATACTTATACGTTAAAAACTTAGTGAAGTTTCTTCCCCTCAGCCCATGGAAAAGATAAAAAAGGTGAAGCCAAGATGAACTGTCTTTAGGAAAGGAGGCTGAGGTAATGCAAAGGGAATGAGTGCTTCAGAAAATTTTCTAAAATACAGCTAAACAACATCTCAAAAAAAAAAACCCTCTTTTGTGACTTAAAGGCATATGAATCCTCATGCTAAGGGCAGTAATACATGACAATAATGATAATACATCAATACATAACTAATATCAGAGTACTACAAATGGAAAAATCAAGAAAGAAATGCAACACAAACTCATTCTTTAAAACCATATATGTCACCGGTCTTTCTCCCATTCTGTTCCAATTGTTTTTCTATAATACTGGACACTGTTTGCTTAAATGCACATGAAATTTACTTCTGTTATCTCAGAGCTGTTGTGTAAATGCTAAATTTGACTTCTTACTGTCTGCCTAATTTTGCTTTTCTTTATAAATAAAAACTATGTAAAGAGATATTTGTATACTTGATTTAGAGAACTTCAGCAACATTCAACATCCAATAGTAAGCTATATTTCTAAATGTAAGAGCTGTTTTTCCTATGACTTTGTTGTCTCCTATGAATTTTTAAAAAATGTGATTTATTCATGAGCAGAAGTGAGCAAAACCACTGCTTTCCCAATGGAGTCATATTGTTAACATGAACCACATCTTTCCTGACCTTGCATAGCAATTGTAGGGGCTGCACTCTGTAATTGGTCCAAATACAAATACACTTGTAAATCAGGTAGGTTTCCTGGAACTTTGGAATAACACCAGTGCATGTGGTTTTATTCAGACCCAAGCCTGAATTGCAACGGATCAAAAAATTACACGCCAGCTAAACCTATCAGACCTTTCATGCCAGAGCTTTCCACCCCCATTCTCCTCTACACAAATTAAAATGAGGTTCTTTGCTGAAGCCAAAAATCTTCCAATATGCTTGTCATGAACTGCTGAATTTACTGTTCACATCTTTTTTACAATACAGATTAAGTGTGGATCCAGAGCTCTGCTTCAAAGGGGCCCTCCAACTGCCATATTTTCATCATAGCATGCATTCACGATGCAAATATAATATCCATCTGGGCCTTTTATAGGCTTAATTTATCCCTGCTTATTTATCATAATTAAGTGCACCATATGATAGGAATCCTTGTGGTATCTCTACTGATCTGGAGTAGGGAGAGATCACTAACCCTACTTATGAAATCCAGCAATTAAATTACATGATATCACTCATAGAAAAAAAAAAAAAAAAAAAAAAAAAGAAAAAAAAAGAAAAAGAAAGAACGAAAAGAAAAAGCAAACTCTGCTAATGACATAAATGTGTTGGACTAACCAGTTCTGTTCAAGCACACATATAAAATAAGGGAAGGGGGGGAGATGACAGAACATCAAAGATGAAAGAGCCCCGCAGAAGCCCCAAGGAAAGTTCCCAAGCCACTGTTTTTGAATATATGGTACACCATGGATTAATTCTGCAGTGATAGAGATGTAACCAGAGGACGTGAGCTATGTCAAGAACCCCAAGTGGAGAGATTCAGAGGAGCCCTTCTGAAATGAAGTTTATGTGATTCTAGTGAAGTTGCTTTAAGACACCACAAGCGCAGTCTGAGTTGGGGCTGACCCACCTTCTCATCTCTTCACACAGACATAATGAACAAACACATACATGGACCTATTTTCTAGGAAGTGTATTTTTTTTTAACAACTGTCTTCCATGTTCTCCTAAAGCAATATCTAGTTAAAATATTTAAGATAATAGGTCATAAATTCAGTGGTACTTAGGATGTTATGGAGCTCATGTTCTGAGTCCATAACAGGGTGTTTTGCAAAATGTCCTGGGCTAGCTTTAAGTCAGCTTGTGTGTAACTGTTGAGAAGGATTGTGCAGACTGCAGAATCACAGAATGGTTGGGGTTGGAAGGGACCTCTGGAGATCACCTGGTCCAACCCTCATGTTAAAGCAGGTTCACCAGAGCAGATCACACAGGATCATATCCAGGTGGGTTTGAATGTCTCCAGAGAAGGAGACTCCACAACCTCTCTGGGCAGCCTGGGCCAGGGTTCTGTCACCTCAAAGTAAAGAAATTTCTCCTCACATTCAGATGAAACCTGCTGTGTTTCAGTCTGTGCCCATTGCCCTGTACCCTATCGTTGGGCACCACTGAAAAGAGTCTGGTCTCATCTTCTTGATACCCAGCCTTGAGATATTTATAAACATTGATGAAATCTCCTCTCAGCTTCTCTTCTCCATGCTGAACAGACCCAGCTCTCTCGGTGTCTCCTCATGAGAAAGATGCTTCAGAACCCTCATCATCTTTGTAGCCTGCGTCTGCGTTCTATATACTCTATATACTAAGTCAGCTGAAAACCCAGGTATAAAACTATGGTGTCACTAGAAGAGCGTTAGGACCGCTCTAGATCCCAGACCTCGATTCTTCAGTCCTATACCACCCTTCCTTATAGTCATGGTCTAAGATGTTTAGGGCTGGATTTGTTCAAACATGCCAGAAGTAAATGTCCATAGTGAAGGAAATATTTAGCAGTAGCAAGGTACCTTACTCCCTTTGAAACCAGCATTCTAAGGGGATGACACAAGACACAGCCAACAACCAGGCCCAGAGCACCCATATATGCCTCTGGAACAGCTGAACATCCTTTGTTCAGACAGACAGTGTGTGATGCTGCCTCCTTCTCTGACCAGACACTGGCTGCAAGAACTTTTGCCGTATGTGAAGAAGTCACAACGTCTCATTTCCATCTTATGATGGGGTCAGTCCTTGCATCAGAGATGGAAATCCTTGAAGTTCTCATCGAGGACTGTCTACATAGCAGAAAGTAAAAATCAAGACATCAGTTGAAGGAAGGATCTGTCCTCTAGTCTGTTCCCATCTCTCACGCACCCTTCGTTGTTTTTTTATCCAAAGGCTTCTTGCTGCAAAATAGTCAGTATCTGCCCAGACAGACTGCTAAGCCCCTCAGAGTCCTGGCAGGTCCCAGATAAGTGCTAAACCCAGGCCTGACCTAGAAGTATTAAAATATGGAAATATCAGCGTTGAAAGAAATTTTGGTTTAAACAGGGAAACCCGCAGTGACATTAAGCAACTATGAGCCATGGGATTTTGTTTGTTTAAATGCATTTGGTTGTCTGAAGTATTTCTCTGTTTTCTATACAGGCTCTTGTGGGGTTTCCCCAAGTGCCTAAGAATTTTATATACCTAATTCCCATTGAAATTTGGACCTTAGGAGTCGCTGGCTTTCAATAAGACTTTCAGAAATCTTACCATGTCTTTAATAAACTTGCAAGTTTTAATGAATAGTCATGTGATTTTGGAGTCTTTTTGTCTGGAAGCAAAGCTGGGCTGTAAATCATTACACCATTAATAGCTGTTCCTTCGCCTTTCATTCCTAAGTATGGTAGTAATTATCTGTTTTGCAAAGCATAATAAAATATGTGCCTTCATATTCAGAATATTCATGTAGAGACAATTCTAAAGTTATCATGGATGATGTATAGGCAGCAGTGTGTCCATAGTTAACCAGATTTCTCAGAGACCTTAATTTCTAAGCCCAGGAGCATAAAGTTTGATTTGGGAAACCACAGTGGACTGCAAACGATCAGAAAAGAAGGGGAAAGATCTCTCCAATGTCAGAAAAATGCTAGATCCTTGCAGAGTTACAGATCCTAAAAACTTAACCTGATGTGAAATTCTTGACCAACACTACTTCTGCGTGTTTACTCAGCTCAAAAACATTTCTAGTCTTTTCAGTTAAAAATGTCTATGACTTAATGTGCTTGCAATATTTGAAGAAAAAAAGTGCTAAGAAATATAAAAATTATTTTATAACGTACCCGTGATGCCCAGGACCTCTGAGTAAGGTCTTGGTACAACTTGTCTGCTTGCTCTTGCTCTGTTTCTTAGTCCTGAACATCTGAACCACAAGCTCCCACATTTTCCCCCATGGCTCCTCAAACATATAGTGATGGTTTTATTCCAGCCTGAACCCCTGCTGGTTTATGTCACCCTAAACTTTATCTGCATCTTTACACTAGTTCAAATAGTGTTATACCACATTTAAAATGTAAATTTGACTTTTGGTCTTGCTGGAGAATTTTTTTTATTTAAGAGTATGAATAGTAAAATATTTATGAAACTCTGATGACTTGAAAACTACATGTGGGATTGAAATAGAAGATAAGAGAGGAAAAAAGACAACAGCAGAAATGGTTTACGACACTAACTGTGAACTTCCTTTGTTGCCAGGAACTGGTTGAGTTAGATTGCGTTCTCCACCAAAATTGCATGGGGTGAGATTCTTGAAGTGTTCATAAAAGGTACAGCTCAAGAAACTGCAGAAAAAATGCATGGGCAGCTAGAAATGCAAGATGTATGACTAACTTCAAGATCGTGCAGTCATTTACTAAAGTCTAGATTAAATATCTACACTTCTTTAACATAACCAGAATGTGAACCTTGTAGTATATTAAAAAAGAAGAAACACAAAACCCCCACAACCCTAAGCTAAGCATAAACCTGCAAAGTTTCTGTTGCTACAACTGCGCAATGAAAAGCAAATTCATCAAAACCTTTCAAACCAAACAGAGAATATTATCACAAGAAGAGTTTCTGTGCCAACAGTTGCAAAAACCCTTTTCTGTTGGTGCTGGGAGCTGCCTGGCAAATACCAGCTGCGAACACACAAGACTGGGGTAGAGAGGGGTCTCTGTAGATCAGCACATGTAAAGAGGTAGATTTTGTAGTGTAAATCTGTCCTCTGTCATGCTGTATTTAAAAATGGCTTCATAGTGGTGGTAAAATTTACTTTTTTTTTTTTTTTCCTCTTTTCATAGATCAAAGAACCACCATTAAGCTGTGCAAAGCCTGGTTAAACTGTGTCCTCCTATAGCAACATGCTTGACTGATTGAACACACTTTGCCTATGAGAGACAGAATTCGGTGGGACCTTGCCTTTGCTAATTTTCTCAGTTCTTGACTTATTAATTCAGTTTATCTGTAAGTTTCTTCTTCAGTGTGGGTTAGGTGTGGAGACAGGCAAGGGGATTTTTGGTTTAAAACTGTTAAACCATATTTACGAATGTATCTTGGCTTTGTGAATCCCCTAATTTTTTTTTTTTTTCAAAATTTATTTCAGAATATTTTTGAACCACTTTCAAGAGACACCACCACTGCTTTCTTACCAAACCGTGACAATCTGTGATGGAGTACCTTGTGCAGCTCTTGTTGGTTTTAAAATCATTAAAATAGACTTGTGGGAAAGCTGGATATAGGCGCTGCAATTTCAGAAGAAAATCAAGTCGTCTAAAATGGGGGTTTCCAATCACATTGAAAGTACAGAATAGCTTCCAACAGTAATCCTGTCAGGGCTGAAAGGGTAAATTAATGCTGCTTGGGTTTGACTTCAGTTACTTCTAAGAAAGTCTGAGCTGAAAAGAGCGATTTTGCCCCCCTGTTTCTTTAGGAACAGACAGGAGCACCTCCGTCTTTTTTCAACATTTAACAAAACTCCTTTTCTCTGTATAGGGAAAAAAAAAAAAAATAGTAATTTTACTTTTTCTTGATTATTTCGTTTATATCCACCAAACTTTTTCTTTCATGCTTGTCTTCCCATCTCATGAACTTCCTTCAGAAACATGCTAGCAGATGGGAATGAAATAAATAGACTTTTAAACAGGTTTCTGGTTACAAAAAGACAGTGCTCAGATAAAGAAATCTGACTAGAGAGACTAAAAAAAGAAATCCACCTTCCTCACCTGTTGGACTGACTGTGGTGAACAGAAAAACCTTGCCATCGGTTGGCTTTTCATCAGAGAACAGGTCATTTCACGTTTGCTTTTTCAAAGAAACTGACTGCACAAGGATAGTTCCCAACCTGTAATTCAAATTCTCTGAAAACGCTGTTTAATTGGAGTCCTGACCCTGACTTGCTGCTCCCAGGTATGAGAGAGGTTATCTATCTCCCAAGGGTTTGGACCTCCCAACAGGAGTTGGGTGAACCCTGCTCACACACAGACTTCTTGTGCAGTCTACCTGTTGAAACCTACCTCGAAAATAGACCCCAGTGCAGGAGACTTCATAAGCACAGTGTTCTCATCCAGCAAAGCCTGAGATTTACAGTTTGGCCAAGACAGTTGAGCAAGTACCAGGGAGTCCTTTTCTCCCACATTCAGGAATATTGTGGACCCAAGGGATGGTAAAGTAATTAGGTTCTCAGGATTTTGTTGTTTTCTCTTGGAAAGGTAAAGTGTTGTTAAGTGTCAGAGCAGAATTGCTCTCCACCTTCACCTTGAAGATGTTTAAGGCTGAGAGGTTTCACTGCACCTTGTTTCTCCAAAGATGTTACAACAAACTTTCCATATTATGCAGAATCCAAGAAGGCCAGGATGACTCTGAAATAAATAAGAATTATAAGTAAAATATCATTACACGGAGCTGCTTTCCACAGAGTCTTTCATGAGATCTGAAGTTTCCAAGATAAATGAACAGGACACTAAAAATGGAGGAGCAGTAGGTGGTGTTACATAGGACAGGCAGATGAGCTTCAGGAGCTTTGGTTATTAGAGGTAGATTATTCTAGTCTAACCATCAATTACACAGAACCACAGAATCACACAATCACAAGATCACAGAATGGTTGGGGTTGGAAGGGACATCTGGAGATCACCCAGTCCAACCCACCTGCTAAAGCAGGGTCACCAAGAACAGATTGCACGTGATCATGTCCAGGTGGGTTTGAATGTCTCCAGAGAAGGAGACTCCACAACCTCTCTGGACAGCCTGTTCCAGGCACTGGCATCCTCAAAGCAGAGAAGTTTCTCCTCATGTTCAGATGGAACCTTCTGTGTTTTAGTGTGTGCCCATTGCCCCTCATCCTATCCTGGGCATCACTGAAATGAGCCTGGTCTCATCTTCTTGACATCCATTCTTGAGTTATTTATCAGCATTTATAAGGTCCCCTCTCAGCCTGTTCTTCTCCAGGCTGAGCAGACCCATCTCGCTAGTCTTTCCTCAGAAGAAAGATGTTCCTGACCCCATATCATCTCCATAGCCCTCAAACAGATTTTCTCCAATAATTCCTTGTCCTTCTTACACTGGGGAGCCCAAAACTGGACACAGTACTCAGAATAGCTGATTATTGTAAAGAATTCTGAAGTTTACTAAATTTCATATCTATTTTTCCTACAGGCAGGAAGCATGAGATTTTTTTTTCTTTTCTATGTATGCTTCCCTTCTGTTGCCTTTGTATTCCACCATTCGTTTTGCAACAGAACTGCTCTGGATGCAGTTTGAGTGGCTTCTACCAGCTTGCCCACTCCCTGCTTCCTTTCCCACCCCGAGAAGCAAATTACAGGACTTAACAAGGGCAAAGAAAGCCAGTACCCCAGGCTCACCATGTGAACAGAGTTCATCTGAACTGCCAGGTCTGCACAGCAGTCTTTGTGGTGAGTGCCAGCAGATTTTGAGTGAGGCACTGGGAACAGAAAGAAGAATTCAAAGGAAGGAGAGTGTATCCAGGAAAACAGGATTAATTAGCCCTTGTTCATTCAAATAGGACTTTGAAACTTGAGTTAATTCTACATTATTTGTAATTTACCTAAACCTTGACAGCTGTATAGCTGAGTAATTTTTTCTGTAACTATTAATTAAAGGTGGGAAAACTTCCACTGAAATTCTAGTAACTAGAAACACGGATCAGATTTTTATCTCACATAAACGGACAAAGCTCCATCCCGACTTCGCATTCTATAGCTTATCTTGGTCTTGTTTGTATTCCTAAAAAGGCACGAGAATGTGTTTTTGCACAGAAGAAGGCCAGGGGGTGGGAAAACTTTTATTTCAAAGTTCTAATCCCCTGGATACACTCCATGATGGATGTGATAAATTTGTTGACAGAAGACCCGTTATACCAAATCTGAGAACCTAATATAACTGCCAAGAGTTGAGAATTTTGCAAGATTTGGTTCATCTGCTTTTAAGTAGTAGCTATGTGATTTAAGACTTCTTTTTCTGTGTGTTGTTGCTGGTGTTGGTGTTTTTGTGTGTGTGTGTTAGTGTGTGTTTTTTTGCTTGTTGGTTTGTTTGTTTTCCCCAAAACAATCAAAAAGGTATCACCTATTCTCTTTCCCATATGCAGATGTCTCGGTGTTAAGTATTGCAAGCTCCAACTTCTGGCCTCAAGGAGTTATGTGGTTTGAATATTATATGGCTAAGTTCCCAAAATAAGTAGAAAAGGAGCTATGGGTACCACTGTATGAGATACAGCACACACAAAGAAGCGGTACTAAGCAGGGACAGATTTCTGTGAGAAAAAATCTTTCTGGTGTTTCAGTGCCTTGTACAAGTATTCAATAAAGTTTGGGAACACGCTACATTGAGTGTTCTTTGATTTTAATACTGAATATCCACCAGGAGTAATCTTCCTTTTCTTCCAAGAAAATCAGGCCCTTTATTGAACCTTCCAGTAATTAAAACCCTTCCTCAGCTTAGGGCAGTTATCTAGGACTTTTTTTTCTGCTGAACACATTTCCACTGGTGCCTGGGGACATTCAGGTGAGTCCACTCTGAGAGGGACATGTCCTACCTGACCTGTCACCACTGCTACCAAGGCAGGAACAGCTACAAGCTGTCCTGGATGGGAGAAAGTGAAAGTGGGGCTCTCTCTCCTGATTGCTAAAGCTATATCACAGAATCACAGAATGTGAGGGGTTGGAAGGGACCTGGAAAGCTCATCCAGTGCAATCCCCCCATGGAGCAGGAACACCCAGCTGAGGTTCCACAGGAAGGGGTCCAGGCGGGTTTGAATGTCTGCAGAGAAGGAGACTCTACAACCTCCCTGGGCAGCCTGGGCCAGGCTCTGACACCCTCACCATCAAGAAGTTTCTTCTCAAATTTAAGTGAAACCTCTCGTGTTCCAGTTTGAACCCATTGCCCCTTGTCCTATCATTGGTTGTCACTGAGAAGAGCCTGGCTCCATCCTCCTGGCACTCACCCTTTATATATCTGGAAATATTAATGAGGTCACCCCTCGGTCTCCTCTTGTCCAGCTCCAGAGCCCCAGCTCCCTCAGCCTTTCCTCACACGGGAGATGCTCCACTCCCTTCAGCATCTTGGTGGCTGCGCTGGACTCTCTCCAGCAGTTTCCTGTCCTTCTGGAACTGAGGGGCCACAACTGGACACAATATTCTGGGTGTGGTCTCCCCAGGGCAGAGCAGAGGGGCAGGAGAACCTCTCTGACCTACTGACCACCCCCTTCTAACCCACCCCAGGTACCATTGGCCTTCCTGGCCACAAGGGCCCAGTGCTGGCTCATGGTCACCCTGCTGTCCACCAGGACCCCCAGGTCCCTTTCCCCTACGCTGCTCTCTAATAGGTCATTCCCCAACTTATACTGGAACCTGGGGCTGTTCCTGCCCAGATGTAAGACTCTTGCATTTAGCCTGTTGCAGACACTGGGTAGAACTGTATGGTCATAATTTGACATGGTCAGAGCTACAATGATATGATAGTTGCTTTTTTTTTTTTTGCATTGACCTTGTTCCTACTCATTTAAAGAATAAATTAACTGGAAAAAAGATCTCATGGAGGTCATCTGTCTTGGCATGTAAACCTGTGTTCAGGACGTGATTTTTGCAAAATTTTAGTTTCTTCTTTTTCTTCTGGTTCTTCCTCTCTTGCTTCTACTTTATCATGATGCATTTTCTATTATTGCTGGGGAAGCAGGTGTTAAAAAAAACCAAACAAACAAATGAAAAAAAAACCCAACCAAACAAAAAACAAATCAACAAAGCAAACAAAACAACAACAACAACAACAAACAAACAAGGAAAAACAAAAACCACAAATTGTCCTAAGTCAGTTTTCTGTTCCTTTCTGCATTGCTAGGGAAAGAGGTTCTTTACTCATAGGACAGCCTGTTTTCCAACATGCATAAATGGTTGGTTGATGGATGATACAGCTGAGAAAGGAAGGTTATGGTCCAATTGGGTCAAGCAATCACCTTCTGCTGACAGAACTGTAGCAAATATAACACTCTATGAATGGCCTCTGTATGGGTTTATAAGTTCAGAAGTGGAACTGTAAAACAAGTGGAGACAAAGAAGCAGCATCAATCCCAGAGTAAAAAATCAGTTCTGTGTTTTGTTTGAAACCTCCCTCGAGTGTGAATTTGTAATCAATAAGGCATTAAAAAACCTCTCAATTTCAAAATTGTCAATAATTAAATCAAGATGTCAGTAAAATAAACATTTTCTGTTGTGGTATTGCAGCTGTTTCCAATGCTACATGCCTGACACTTCAGATAAGAAAAATAAGTGACACTGAGAAGAGTGGTTACAACAAGTAAATATCTGGTTGTCCCACCATAACTCTACTGAGTAGCACAAAAAAAAATAATAATAATAACAAAAAAAACCAAACACAAACTATTCAGGTTATGAAATTGTAGGTAGGCATCCTTACAATCTACAAAAGTTGTATCATAATAGGGAACTTCTTACCTTAGTATTTTTTTAATAATTTTAGTACCTCATGGATGTATGGGTTTGCTTTGCACGTCATACAAGTGAAGCCTTCTAAGAGCCCTGTTGACCTTCAGTGAGACTCAGATGAAATCCAAAAGACTTTACCTGCAAAACGGACTTCAAGATCACAGCCTATCCCATCGTTTCTGAATTACCAGCTGTTATTAAGCAGTTATTTAACAAAGAAAAATGTATGCCTTTATAGGTGAACAATTGTCTGCTAGCAGACTCAGAAAAGCTGAAAGATGCTGATTATTTTATCCTCTTCTAAAACAAAACCAGTGTTCAGTTAAAAGTTATTGATATGCCAAAAAAAGAGAACAAAAAAGCAGACAATAGAAAAATCCGCTCCAAACTGTAACTGAAAAGAAAGGAAAAAGACTGATGGTCGTTTAATCACGGCAATGATTTTCAGAAGCAGCGAAGAGCAGCAGTGGCTGCCAGATTTCCACAAACCAGTTAAGTCTGTTGGGCATACACTGGGGGCTAATGCGCTTTGAAAACCTGGCCAGCGATTTCATTATGGAAACTGCCCAGTTATAAGCACATTTGTAAATGTGGTCCTTATTTAACAAAGTTAATATTGCTGTTGATAATCAAGTTCCAGTTAGGGCTGCCAAGAACTTGAAACTCTTGTTACAGGACCTTTTGGCCATAATATAAAATATCAGAATAGGCCAATTTAGAGCCCACCAGCAAAAACACAACTATTTCAGCTCTTAAGCGCATTCTTTTTTTTCCTTTTTTGCAGTGTTTACCACATCAGTCCAAAGAACAGCTGGATCATTTTTTCCTGAAGGAAAATAAAATAAAATAAAATAAAATAAAATAAAATAAAATAAAATAAAATAAAATAAAATAAAATAAAATAAAAATAACAACAACAAACCACAAACAAACAAATCAACAAAGAACACAAAAAAACCCACACCACCAATAATGAAGCTGTAATGAATTCCTTTAGAATTATGAAAACATTGGCTATAGTGTCCACAACAACACGATGTGCTTTTGTTCCCTCTCTTCTCCTTGGTACCTGGGTATTGCCCTACCTCTGCTCAAGTAGGGAAAAGTGATGACTGCCACATTTCAAAAGCTACACTAAACCCCTTTAATTCAACAAGTGGTTACAAACAAACTATGAATCCTTTGACATTTCTTTCAAAATCATTCAATGTGGGTTCAGCCCTGAAAAATTACACTTTTTTACTCAGGTCCTCTAGAGTCAATACATAGATTTCTACTGCTTTTGATATGTGAGAAGATATTACTTCTGTGTAAAGGATAATTATGCCATTCTGACAGAATTCATTAAAATACTGAGACATTATGTAACAGTAACTTCAATTTAAAATAATCAAATTTTGTTCTAAAATTTTATGAGAAAGTCCAAGTAACATTAGATAACTACACTTTGCACTTCTGCCATTGGTTGGATCATAAAAACGGTTTACAGGACATAAGGATCATGCATTAGCTAAAAACATAAGAAAAGCTAGACAACAAGAATGCAATCATGACCAGAAGAATAAAGCAAAACCCTAAAACGCTAACAGAAAAAATAAAAAGTTGGCTTCCAGTAGAAGAAGTAACAGTTTTTTATTATGTGGATTTACCACATGCATTTTCACATCTGGCCTCTTAAAGGACTGTGAGTTCCCTGGTCATTATTTTAATCATTAACACACAAAAGAAGTATTAGATCTGAATGTGTCAGCCTCAAAGGAAAGTGATAAGTGAAAGCTAAACTGGAGAAAAAAAAAAAAAGGCATATCTTTTACCTCTTTGAGTGAATCTATATTTCAGATAAAATAAGATGTTCAATACTTTGTCCATGAAACTGTCCACAAACAATAACTTTGGCATCAGCTATAACGTTTCTCAATTACTGGCTGAAAGGCCAATGTCAGCAAAGGAACAGAAATTTGTAGGCTAAGCCTGCAGTGATTTAGTCACTATTGGGAATCCAGTGCAGTGGCTTGCTGCCCAGCAGGATCCTCTTCTGCTTGTGGCATAAGTCATGTCACTTCAGAAACATAGCTTCTTCAAAACAACAAAAAAATACCAACAGTGTTTTCAATAAAAACTTATATTTTAACATGTTCAATATAATCAACAGCACTCTGGAGATACCCTTCTTACTAGTTGTGTTTTGGAAATGTTTGTGCTAAAGCAGGGACAGATCTTTAGCAAAGATTTTCACGACTCATACCAAAAAGTGTTTTGGAATCAGATTTTCTTTCTTTTGCCATTTTCTCTTACCGAATCTCATGATACTAGCACAGTTTCCACAGAGGTTTATTCATGCCAGGTAATGTGTGGAGGATTGTTTCTAGAAAGGAAAAGTAATGTAACTTACAGTGTCAGCATACTTAGGGTGGACCCCCTTTTTTACATGAAATTCTTCTCCTTAAAAGGTCCAATGAGGAAAAAAAAAATCAACACCAAAACACAACCCACATCACACTATTTTAACAGTCATCTAGTATTATTTTAAAGTAGGAAAAATGTTTTCTGTCTACAAAAAATTCCACTCATTTAAATGTATTTAATGGTTAAAAAAGGAGTGTGTTTTTCCAAGTAATACTAAAAACACACAAGAAACAAATTCAGAATACACTGACCCAATAATAATAAATCACCGAAGTCGTTCTTCCAGAGAGAAAAACTTAAATAACCGATTTTCAGTCAGATTCCTTATTGCTTTGTGTGTATCTTTGCAGAATTCTTTGTTAATCATTTTATTTCATTATTTGTACCACGTATATTTCCATGAAGATTTCCTAACATGATGAAAATCTTATTTCTCGATCTACAATTGAATCTTACTACGGCCAGTTTCTAGGTCGTCATAAACTGAAAATATTACATCTCTTTCCAAGTTGACTTTAATACAAGGAGGGTTACTAAACTAACCCAATTAAAGTGAGAAGATCTACAAGCTGAGATGATTGTTGCTGCCGTCTGTGAGAGCTGGGATCGAGAATGATGGATTGCAGGCCACAACGCTGATAGTCCGTCTAAGAAGAAGCAGGATCCCATCCTGGATTAGCTTGAATTGACCTGCCCAAAGGTTTTGTGATGCAAATTGGAGACACTGGGCATAATAACAACATGCAGAATATATTACATTCTTCTGTCTAGTAGTGACTGGAAGGCTCTAGACTGTGATGTTCCAGCCTCATTAATAAGCCTTGTGTTGTACATCTGTGTCTGATATGAAGCTGCCATGCCTTGTCACCAATTACAGGCTCTGCAAAGACCCAGCTCATTATAGGACTTATATTGCTTGTTCCTGAAGGTGATACTTGGTGTGGCACGTCCTCATCTTTCCGATAGGAAAATCACCCTTGAAGTGAAGAGACGTCAGTCACGAGGCACAAAGAAGCATCGAAAAAGGTTTTATGAAATGCTGCCTGGAATATTAATCATACCTCCGCAGATGGTGCGAAACCAGGCATATAAAATGAAACAAGGGAAGAGAGGTTTCCGAGCAGTCCAACCAAACTGGAAAGCTCTTCAACAGACCCAGGGCTGAACAAAGCTCCTGATGGTGGGGCACCAGTCAGAACAGGAACGTGTCTGTTTGCCTTGGTGTGGTCTGATGATTAGGGAAAAATCCCCAAACCACCCCCCCTCCGCCTCTTCTGCACCCACCAGAACTGCAAAAATGTACCTTCCCTGCTGCAGATGTTGCACTTGTTTGTCCTGGTTTGTGTCACTAATTGCAAAACTGATGTCAGTGAGGAACATCCAGTGATACGGTTGAAAGGCTGCAGGGACCTGTGACAATCCAAAGAATATAATTTGCTTTCTCATTACATCAATGTCTCCCATGTACTAATTTGATCTCCCAGGTGACATGAGTAAACCAAAAATTCAACATGTTCAGTGAATATACAGGCACTGAATTTATTCCTCTGTAATATGGTTTATGTGGTTTATGCATGTTTAGTATTTTTACTGCTTTTTCTCTGCTTATCAACAGGTTTAATCTGATAGTCCTGAGCTACTAATGTGACTTCCACAGGCTGCATGATCTCTATCAGGAGGTACAAAGTCCAGACACATGAAAAGCCCGAAATTTGCAGAGTTCATGGTAAATGTTGTTAAAAACATCCACCATTTTCCCCTTTACATGAAATCTGATAAAAACACAAAACATGACAGAGAGAGACTTTTAAACATCTTTCTTTTAAAATTCATATGGTAAAACATTTAAGCCTTTAAGAAAAGAGAAACCCATGTTTGTTTTTGGCTACATTCTGTCCTGATGGCGGTTGAGCTTAGAGCGCAAGTGAGCAGAAGAATTTTTCTCTGTGTACCATTTTTCTAGCACCTTGAAAGCAGGAGTACTTGCTCTTAAGCAAAGAATACCTCCTTATACACCTTTTTCAGGTGTTATTTAAATATCAGGAGACAAGAAATAGAAGGATCTATCAATGTCAACTCAAACAAAAACCAAACATGTCCTAAAGTCCTTGATTATTTTTCTCGATTCAGTACCTGTGCACACATTTCTGGTAAATGCAAGGGAAAACAATAAAGTGCCTCCCTAAAGAACAAAAAAAGGTAAAAATAATACCATTAAGCCGCAGAAAACTAAAACACCTAATAGCAACATAAATCTGTCTGTCTAGCTGGCAGGTTCCAAACCATAGTGTTGTGAAACAGGAAATACAAGTTCATCCTCTGGCAAAAATTGCAGACTATCTTATCTTCGAAATCTTCTGTCAAGGACGTCTTTCGTCATGATGTCTAAGCAGTTTTAAATCTAAAACTATCCAAAATTCTCTATCAGAATGTCTGAAAACAAACCAAAACTTTACCTTCTATTTACAGGATAATTAAAAAAAAAAAAAGGCATTTCTTTATGATATAATACTGTACAACAATAAAGAATAAGCAATCATCATTGTCCTTATTTAACAAGCTGGAAAATACAGCACAGAAATTTTCCTCGAACTTTCCAGGTGCTGGAGTGTAATGTATGGTATTTTTACAAATGTTACTTCAACTCCTGCTTTCCAGAAGCACTTTACAACTGCTATTCTGCAAAATAACCCCTTACTGGCAGATCATCTGAGGTTATGTAGTATACATATACCTCTATGGCAGTTTAATACAATTCCAAAGAAATATAGCAAGACTAGCAAGCTCTTTTTTTTCTTTTTTTTTTCTTTTTCTGTTTGTTTTTGTTTTGTTTTGTTTGTTTGTTTGTTTGTTTTCCCAATCAGATGCTCCTCTGCTTCTCACATTGATAAGGAGAGAGTAGCAAGAAGTTTGAGCGTGGGACTTTCTGGGCATATGAAGATCAGAAGAGCTTGGACATTGAAATGACCATGAAACTCAGCAAAGGGCTGGGAGCATTTGTAAATATATGTAAAATACAATATATGCTGAAGAGGTACCGCATGTGATGTTTATCTCACACCATTCTTTGATCTAGGGTATCAGAACAAGTCAATGTTCTTCTACAGAAGGGTTTTTCGTATTTTTAATGTTTATGTAGCAGGCTATCTACATGAAAATGTGGCATTTGGTCATTAAAAAAAAAAAAAAAAAAAAAGAGTTGTAGAGAAAATATTAAATACCAGGAAATTGATGAGATCCATCACTGTTAAATGTATCTTTTCCATCTGCTCTTTCTTATAGCAGAAAATCAACCATGGGGTTGTTGTTTTGAATCAGAAATGAGAAGCATCCAGCCATGGAGGGCTAACCCGACACTTGCAATTAAAAGAGCTGCAAAATTGGGTGGACAGTTGAATGTTATTTTATGAATACCTCTGTGGTTTCAAAGTCTTATGAGTCTACAAATATGGCAAATCCAGCACAAAGGAGAATTTTTCATGAAAGGCAGAAGTGATGCAGAAGCAGCAGAGCTGAAGCATCTGGCTTTAAATTCAAAGGCACAAGCTCTGGATTTGTGATAGACATGGATGAACAGCTGCTTGACCAAGATAGAAGGTTTAAGGTAGATGATCCCCTGCATTAACATGTTGCTCCTCAGTAACAAAACCCAGGATTTGACCGTTCCCAGATGAGAAGCCAACAGAAGACGTCCCTTGGGGATGTCAAACAGACAAAGGTGACAGTGGTGGGACATGACTCGCTGCTCCTGGGATTACCAGCGACACAGAAGAGGGAGTGGTAGCAACACAAAAACTCCTCCTCAAGCAATGGTAGAAGAAACCATCTGAAGATTTTATGTCACCTGCTGGGTTATAGTCAATTTATGTCTACACAGAGGTTTACTGACCTGTGCAGCTTCTGTTTCATCCATGCTTACTGCCAGCACTGATCAGGTCATTTGACCCATGTTATGAGTGGGAGCAAAACATAGTGTACATCATTCTCCTGTGTGTTGTTAGTTGCAGAAACAAGCCCTTAATCACACAAGTCTAACTGGCCACCAAGATTTCTAAGAGATCTTTCATAAATACGTACTTTCGAAAAGTACTTGAGGTCAATAGTGTTTGTTCTTTGTTTTGTTTTTTTTTTTGGTGTGCATTTCTGCATTTCATTATGACTTCAATTGTTTTGGGCTGTAACAGACATTTTCTTGAATTGAATGTTTTACAAAATCAGTTTGCCATGAAAAATTGAAACATTCTGTTGTGGTACTGCCAAACCAGAACAATTAGGTATCACAGTTCTGTCTTTCAGTGTTCATTTATCCTAGACGTCATTGAAACTAACACTTAAAAAAAATGCTTTAACACAGTGAAAACAGCATCCACCACTAAGAAAATAATCAAGAAAATAATTACTGGGAAAAATTATCAAAGAATCACAGAATGTCAGGGGTTGAAAGGGAGCTGGGAAGCTCATCCAGTGCAATCCCCCATGGAGCAGGAACACCCAGCTGAGGTTCCACAGGAAGGTGTCCAGGCGGGTTTGAATGTCTGCAGAGAAGGAAACTCCACAACCTCCCTGGGCAGCCTGGGCCAGGCTCTGACACCCTCACCATCAAGAAGTTTCTTCACAAATTTAAGTGGAACCTCCTGTGTTCAAGTTTGAACCCATTACCCCTTGTCCTATCACTGGTTGTCACCCAGAAGAGCCTGGCTCCATCCTCCTGACACTCCCCCTTTCCATATTGATCCCCAGGAATGAGTCCCCCCTCAGTCTCCTCTTCTCCAGCTCCAGAGCCCCAGCTCCCTCAGCCTTTCCTCACACGGGAGATGCTCCACTCCCCTCAGCATCTTGGTGGCTGCGCTGGACTCTCTCCAGCAGTTCCCTGTCCTTCTGGAGCTGAGGGGCCACAACTGGACACAATATTCCAGGTGTGGTCTCCCCAGGGCAGAGCAGAGGGGCAGGAGAACCTCTCTGACCTACTGACCACCCCCTTCTAACCCACCCCAGGTACCATTGGCTTCCTGGCCACAAGGGCCCAGTGCTGGCTCATGGTCACCCTGCTGTCCACCAGGACCCACAGGTCCCTTTCTCTTGCACTGCTCTCTAATAGGTCATTCCCCAGTTTATACTGGAACCTGGGGTTGCTCCTATGCAGATTCCAGACTCTACACTTGCCCTTGTTATATTTCATTAAATTTTTCCATGCCCAACTCTCCAGCCTGTCCAGGTCTCTGGATGGCAGCACAGCTTCCAGTGTCAGCCACTCCTCCCAGCTTGGTGTCATCAGCAAACTTGCTGACAGTCACTCTATTCCCTCGTTCAAGTCATTGATAAATATATTGAATAACACCAGCCTCAGTACTGACCCCTGAGGCACTGCACTAGATACAGACCTCAACTGGACTCTTCCCCATTGACCACTACTCTCTGTCTTCTTTTCTTCAACCAGTTCACAGTCCACCTCACTACCCGATTGTCCAGACCGCAGTCCCTCAGTTCAGCTGTAAGGATGCTGTGGGAGATGTATGGTGTAGGGATGTTGTCAAATGCTTTGCTGAAGCCAAGGTAGACCACACCTACTGCTTTGCCATCATATCTCCACCTCATTATATCTTCATTAAAGGCTAGGAGGTTGGTCAAGCGCGACTTGCCCTTGGTGAAGCCATCTTGACTACCTCTAATGACTCTCTTATCCTCGATATGCCTTGAGATAGAACCAAGAATAAGTTGTTCCATGAGTTTCCCAGGGATGGAGGTGAGGCTGACAGGTCTATAGCTACCTGGGTCCTCCTTCCTGCCCTTTTTGAAGACTGGAGTGACATTTGCTTTCCTCCAGTCCTCAGGCACCTCTCCCTTTTCCCAAGACTTGGCAAAGATGACGGAGAACGGTCCAGCAATGACCTCAGCCAGCTCCCTCAGCACCCATGGGTGCATCCCATCCAGACCCATGGATTTATGAATGTCCAGATTGCCTAATTGCTCCCATAATGCTGAGAGTGGTGGCATGTGCCTGTTGTCCCAGCTATGTTGGGAGGCAGAGTCTGTCGAATCACTTGAGCCCAGAGTTCAAGACTGCAGTGAGGCACTGAGGCTGCCGGTGTTGTGTTCGGTGTGAAACCCCAGAGGAGAGGGTTGGGGGCACCGGTGTGCAACTGAGTACTGGATTGGAGAAAAACAAATAATAAAAATTATGACCAGTTGTACTCTGATCCATGGGCATTGTTAGGCCTTACCCAGGAAGACTCGATGACCACAGATTGACAGTTATCTCTCTTGACACCTTTCAAGTATAATTTAAATACTCATATCTGCATCACGTAGTTTAAAAGACTATATTTTTTAGCTAAACAAAGAGCCAATGGATTCATCAAGCCTACTGTTATCTTCTCATTCACCTGAAATACACACACTAAGGATTTGGTGTGGACCAAATATGAACAAACACTTGTTAACATTATTAACGTCAAAAGAGATACAGAACTGGTTTCTTAAATCTTCCGTTTTTCATTTGTTCATTCATTTATTAGGCTACTGAAACATCTGATGTAGCTAATTCTTAGGAAATAATGTGTGGTCTTGCAAAATATTATACATCAATTAATTTAGGACAGTGAATAATACTTACATGCTACCTTTGGAGAAACAAAATGTGCTCATCGTTGGAACATGTTGTTTTTCATCTACCGTCACACTAGTATTTATGGCACTCTCTGCATTCGTTGCTGTCTAGAATTTTTTCTGCATCAGGGACATTAATATTTCATACTAGAACACAGTGGTCACAGTCAGATCAGGAGCCTGAAGAGCTTAACGCTGGGAGCGAAAACCCCATGACTCAAAAAAATCAGGTAGGTAAAGATTTTAAACAATCCCAGTACAAATTTTGTGAAAAGTGTGTGTCTCCAACAAACAGTTAAGCGTGTGTTTCACTCCATAAGATCAGTTTCACTGACTTCAATGGAAATTGCCCCACTTTTGCTTTTCAGGCAAAGGTTGAAGGCTCTAATCAAGACTCATGCTTGTAAGGTAGGGCACTGTGTACACAACTGAAGCAAAAAACCCTTTGTTGTGAAAACTTCCAGGTACTGACCGCAATCACGATTTTCTTATGCAAAAACGCTTTTCATTAGTTTAAAAATTATACTAAATAATCAGCAGTGCTGTGATCATAGGTGGTTTTCATTGTGGTAGAGCCCTTCCAGCAACCCTTGCTGCTTATCAACATTGATTACTTGAACATATTCCCAGAGGAACTTTAATTTGAATGAGTCGCTCCAAATGTGGGTATATCCACAGAACATCAGGTAGTCCTGAACAATGCTGCTTCTCAAATTTGGGAATACTGTGATGAAAGGAAGAGGTTTAACAGAGAGACTGAGCAACATAAAGATTGATGGGGTGCTCTGGTATGCCCTTCCATTTAAGACCAGTATTTTCAAAGTGCTCCAGAGAAGGATGAGACATTGAGGACAGGGAAATAAAATGATTGAAAAGTTCTTTCCACTAGTGTCTGTCATACCGAGACTCTAAAAGAATGAAATACACTTCAGAGAATGTAATAGCAATTTAGGTAGGTTATTGTTAAGGCTCTTTCAGTATTTCCTATATTGTTAGGTTTATAATTTCAAGTCAAACATCCCCTCTGGGCTCGACTGGCAAACTAGAGCACCTCAGCTTTTCAAACTTCCCTCCTCTGAAAGCTTAAACAGCATGAGCTGGTTCTCTATCATAAATAAACTCAGGATTTATTTTCAAACTACTTTATCTAGGTGTCTTTTTATTTTTTTTCCACATTTATATTACTTTCTTTGTTATTTTCACAAATGGAGAGACTTTGACACCTTAGAAATCCTGAATTAATAGCAAGAAATTCCAGATGACATCATGGCCAAATAAATAAGATAAATTCCATTACCTGACTATGAAAGACAAAGAAAACTCAGGGGATTAAAGGACACATATTCTTACCAGTAAGAAATCACCAGGAAAATCTTATTTCAGCACAGGAATTAGAAACTCTTTCAAGGCTTATCACTGACACAATTGATGATGCAATATTTTCAGAAAAGGCCCAAGATACCACAATTGTCCCTTTAATATCCCTGTGAGGGAGCAGATTTAGTACATCACAGCTGTGGTGAAATCTATGTCCTGTTAAAAGGAGTGCAGAATTCACATGGGGTACATGTAAACTGTGAGGCTTTGTGGAGTATTTTCCAATCCTTGACCTTGGTGTCCAGTCACGTTAGGATGACTCCAACTCTCCTTCCCACTTCCTACACACTGACTTCCAGTTGAAGCAAACTAAAACACATGAGCAGAAAGGGACGACAACACTCTTTATCAGGTCTCCAGGGGTGCATGACACAGAACACCCACAGTCTATTAACAGAGGGGTCATACCACCAAAACTTTTGGAACAGCTAAAGTTTGCCTTTTTTGAGATAGAATTTTGATAAACCTGCCTTTTCTGGACATTTGCTTGCAATGGTCTTCCTGCCATGAGCTCTACCAGCTTCCACCCAACTGCATGTAGAAGACTTTATAAAGACCACTATCATACTTGAAAGGCTTCATCAGGTTATCAAACTCTGCAGTGGAGTTATCCTCTTACAGTGGAGAATAAAGTACAATCCACCAAACCCCCTCCACCAATTTGTCAGCACACTGTAGTCTCATCCATACCGTTGGCGTGTAAGTAGACCAACTTGGAAATCCAACAACAGCATTGCAGACAAATGCTTATTTGGAGAAACTGAAGCAGTTTGTTGCACACAGGATGGAAATGTTCGTTGAGTTCTCCACAGTTCATCAGATCCATCCCCTGCTGCCACATTAGACTCCCATTAAATGCCTAGAAACAGAGCACTGCAATGTACCAGGAGGTTTTTTGGCCTCACTGTGTGTAAATTGAAGCCTCTTTCAGATCTTCACGGCTTAACAGTTAGACGCCATCTGCCACCAAAGTTAGTTAATGATACACTTATTAACACAAGTTACACATATTAACACAAGTACCAAAATTTTCTTTCGGCTTCAGTAGACCCAGTCTGCCTCCTGACTTTACTCCACTTACATCTACGGAGTCGGGTCATGCCTTCCTCCCAGATTTCATACCAAGGCATTGGCCTCACTTTTTGATGATGTGCTTAACTGAATTGTGTAATTCTTAAAGTTAGTAGGTTCTGGACTCCGTTCAGCCCACCAAACCCTCAGTCTTGAAGACTGATGGTTTTTATGCACGTTTTAACACTCAGCCCAAAAGTGATCTCTGCAGTTCTGGCTCCTGAATCTCAAAGACATTCACCAGGTTTCCAGTGCCTCCCAGATCCCAGGCTCTTCAGTGCCTTGCCAGGTCAACATGAGGGAAACCACAGAGCTTAGGAACCTAAGAAAAATATTTCCTTTCAAAAACACCAAATGGTTTCTACTGCTTCCTGTTTTTAAAGGGAATACTGTGAAATTTCAATTTGGAAAAAAAAAAAAAAAGTTTTATGTTTTGTTTTAATTCAAGGTGAAGTCTTTTTTTTTTAATATAAATTTTTCTGACGTTGAAACACATCATTTCCTCAAGATAAAAAGGATGCTTACAGATCTTTAGTTTAGACTAAACGGTATGCTAGACATAAAGACCTAAACGAAATGAAGTATTCTGACATGATTAATGGACTGTATTTTATGTGTAGAGAAACCACTAAATATGTAACTTGCACTCAGAGAAATAGTATTTTTCTCTCCTCATGTAGACAGGGATCTTTCCAATAATTTAAAATTCATTAAAGGCCTATTCAATTCCTTTTCTTTATGTCTTGAGCAAAATCATATTTTTCATTTAACACTTTCTAAAAATAATTCTAGAAATCAAAGCAGTCTTATATTTATTGGAAAATATACCTATACATTAAGGACGTGCAGCATTTGGACAATGATGAATAATTTATCCCATGTCTCTTTCTGACACAATTCTTGGTTTTCTATGATTCCCTCTAAACAATCAAAAATTAAGTTATAGTATTTGTTTACAATTATGTCTGCTTACAGAATTAACAGTTTTAGGCCTCATGGAAGCTGAATTTGATTCGCTGGGAAAAGGAAAACAGAGGATGTGTCATATCTAATGCTTTCCTGACAGCACGTGGGCTTCCTGCAAAGATGGAAGCGTCTTGGGGACCACTGCTTCAGGAGGTCATTGCTGGTGAATGTTTGTGAGACTGATATGGAGCCTTGGACGGAGGGGAAAGAGAAGTGGTTCTGCCCTTGCCTCTGAGGAGAAAAACTAGTGAAGAGTATAGGAAATGAATCATCAGGCTTGTGTTTTCCCCTCTTATTAGAGGAATGGAATAATTACTTTTTAATTCCACAAGGACCAATGTTCTTCTCAAAACTCTGTGATTCACAAGGCTGGGTAAATCAAGTTATGCAAAAATAGGCTCCACATTGAAAAGGAAACTATAATGTTTAATACTGAGCATGGAAAACCCAGCTTGGATCACCCCCATCTCCTGGAGAAATTTGTCCCATCAGTTCGTACTAGACATTTCAAGCTGTTCAGCCTGAAGAAGCTAGACACCCAACTGCCTGGTGGACATGTCTTTTGGTGGCTCCAAAACCAGCAAACAGCCAGCCAAGAAAGGTTAGTCAGACCCTGAAGGAAGCAGAAATGTATTTTAAGCATTTAGACATGTGTGCCTTTCACTAAACCTCAGTTACATGGTCAGGGTTTTTTGTCTTACAGCTTGGACCTTCTGATCTTCCCTCAGCCTGTCAGGATTGACACCCTCAGTAGCTTTTTCTGGCTGGGTGTTGCCTGCTTGATGTCACGCACCAACAGCAAAAGGCGTCCAGCAGCATCTGCATGCGTAAGTGGTTCTTGAAGAGCTAAATGAAAAGTATTTTGTGTTCCTGACCCCAATTTGTTTGTTTGAGGTTTTCCTGTTAAAAAAAAACCCAAAACAGTGGTGTAAACTGCAGCAGGGCAAGAGATGTCCAGTACCTATTCCCAGGGCAAGCCATCAGTGACACTGCATCTTGCTGTAGCCCAAGGAGGTTCTGGGTGACTCTAGAGCTGTTTCTTGTGAATCTCTCAACGATGTAGTGGGAATAGTTTTCTCAGTCTTGCTGCAATTGAAAATGACACAGAGACCTCTTCCAACAAGTGGTGAGCTTCAAACATTCATCCATATACGTGGCTCCAGGACTAATAAAATACTGAGGCACAAAAAAAAAAAAAAAGAAAATATATAAGAAAAAATACTGAGTGACCAGCAGGTCGAAGAGGGTCATTCTGCCCCTCTGCCCCACTCTGGTGAGACCCCCCTGCAGTGCTGGTCCAGCTCTGGGTCCTCAGCACAGGACACACATGGAGCTGCTGGAAAGGGGCCAGAGGAGCCACAGGAATGATCTGAGGATGGAACAGCTCTGCTGGGAGGACAGGCTGAGAGAGCTGGGGTGTTCAGCTGGAGAAGAGAAGCTCCAAAGAGACCTTATTGTGGCCTTTCCAGGCTTAAAAGGGGCCCATAAGAAAGATGAGGACAGACTTTTTAGCATGGCCTGTTCTAACAGGACAAGGTATGATGGTTTTAAACTAAAGGAGGGAGACACAGGTCAAACACAAAGAAGAAATTTTTCACAGTGAGGGTGGCAAGAGCCTGGCCCAGGTTGGCCAGAGAGGTGGTGGACGAACCATGCCTGGAGACATCCCAGGCCAGGCTGGACGGGGCTCTGAGCAACCTGAGCTGGTGAAGATGTCCCTGCTCATGGCAGGGGTGGCACTGAGGGAGCTGGGAAGGACCCTCCAACACAAACCATTCTACAACTCTATAAAGAACTGACTTCCATTTCTCCCTCAACAGCAACATTATATGAGGAAGAAGGAGCACAGAGGCTACTTCTACTGCAGCTCAAACTCCGCACAATCCTAACCTACTGCCGACACAGAGCAGATCCCAGTGGCTTGTTAAAACTGCAGGAAAAAAACTCTCATATGCCCAGGGTAGGTGAATTAGCTAAGAAATCCTCAGCTACAGTTCTGTCAATGAAAGAACTGCAAATATGATGGTCTTCCCATTGTTCCTTCTCTCTCCACAGGTTGATCTGGAAGGAAAAACAATTGTGCTTATCAGTGATGGATTGTGTTCATCCCAGATGTGGTCTTCCACTTTCAGCATGCTTCTGCATAAGGTATGTGCAATGTCCTGGCAACCCACTTGCTCTTCAGCATCCTTCTGATGACCTAAAGAAAAGCAAAAGCATGGCTTGATCCTTGTGTCTACTCACCTATGTATACGCATATGCACATCCACAAGTACATGCCTCTCAGTCTGAACAAAAAGAGTGCACTGAAATCCAGAAATTATGACTGAATGGTAAAAAAAGTGTATAAATCAGAAATCATATTTCAAAAGAAAACAGTGAGGCTGGTGCTGGTGTCTTGACATTTGAAAATGCTTCTCCCCCTCCGCCATTTCAAACTACTGTTGGTAGGTTTGTACCACCTGTCATTGCTTCTCCAGATATATCTACTGCTACATAATTTAATCATTCCAGCTGATGTGTCAAGCAGCTAAATGTATTATTAGTTAAAAGTGGATAGCAGTTTACTTTGAAATCGAAGATTTAGGTTTAGGTTTTTTAACTATTGAGCATGAAGAAAAAAAATAAAATTATTGCTCCATTTTAAATAGTCATGTTTTCTTATCTGCTGTATTAGGTCTATTCAGAAAGATGTCCAAATATCTACCAGCTCATTAATAATTCACACAGACATCTAGCTGAAAGATGCAAAATGTACATTCCTGAATAAAGGTAAACAGAAAAATACGTAACTCCATCTCTCTGCTGAAATCTGACTTGAAGCCTAGATGATGACTTCAAATACAAATGACAGAGTGCAATGCACCTGCACAAGACTGTTCAATTAGTTAATCAAGTGCAGTAGTGCAAAGTATACTATTTTAGGAGTGGGGTTAGGCAAATATTAGTGATATAAAGGGTTTTCAGACTTGTTCTGTGAAACTATTCCGTAAGGTTCCTTAAGAAAGTGACTCTAGGGGTTATATTTAAAAGTGGTGCATAGTGATTTAGTGATTTATACTAATGGCATTCGCGTGGCTAAATCACTATGCATCGCTCTGAAAATGCACCCTCACAACCCTACTTGGCTGACCTCCTCCAATGTTGTGTCTGCCCTAATCCAGCTGTTTCCAGTAATATGTAGAAGATTAAAAACTATTCTAGAGCTGAAATTGGATTCCTGTTGTGCTATGAAATCACGTCACTGATGCTAGAATTTAAAAGAAAGAAAGTAACTGCCGGAAATGTTAGAAAGACTTAGACCTTGAGTAAGTTTATCAATTTCTCAGGCAGCAGAATTGCCCTCATTGTCTGAGAGGGAATTTAATTTCTGTCAAAAAAAAAAAAAAAAAGAAAAGAAATAGTGAACCAGCCATATTTTTTTGTCAGGCCAAAATTTTTCTTTATTCAGGTTTCAGTGTAGTTTGGGGAATGACCTATTAGAGAGCAGTGTAGGGGAAAGGGACCTGGGGGTCCTGGGGACAGCAGGGTGAGCATGAGCCAGCACTGGGCCCTTGTGGCCAGGAAGCCAATGGTACCTGGGGTGGGTTAGAAGGGGGTGGTCAGTAGGTCAGAGAGGTTCTCCTGCCCCTCTGCTCTGCCCTGGGGAGACCACACCTGGAATATTGTGTCCAGTTGTGGCCCCTCAGTTCCAGAAGGACAGGGAACTGCTGGAGAGAGTCCAGCGCAGCCACCAAGATGCTGAAGGGAGTGGAGCATCTCCCGTGTGAGGAAAGGCTGAGGGAGCTGGGGCTCTGGAGCTGGAGAAGAGGAGCCTGAGGAGTGACTCAGTCATGGGGATCAATATGGAAAGGGGCAGTGTCAGGAGGATGGAGCCAGGCTCTTCTCAGTGGCAACCAATGATAGGACAAGGGGTAATGGGTTCAAACTGGAACACAGGAGGTTCCACTTAAATTTGAGAAGAAACTTCTTGATGGTGAGGGTGTCAGAGCCTGGCCCAGGCTGCCCAGGGAGGTTGTGGAGTCTCCTTCTCTGCAGACATTCAAACCCGCCTGGACCCCTTCCTGTGGAACCTCAGCTGGGTGTTCCTGCTCCATGGGGGGATTGCATTGGATGAGCTTCCCAGCTCCCTTCCAGCCCCTCACATTCTGTGATTCTGTGATTCTGTGATTCTGTGAAGTTCTGTCTGTGCAGAATGAAGTAGATAATTCATTTTTGTTTTGTTGATCCAGTAGAAGAGCTCATTTGAGCTTCCAGCAGAAGATGGATACTTTCCCAGGAGGAAGCCAAGAGGAAATGTTCATTCCAGCCTAAGAGGTGCTTATAGATGGAAGCTGTTCCACTATAGTATACACTATGAGGGTGCTATATTGAGATGTTTACAGCTCCCTGAGGAGCATTCCCGCTCTTGTGAAAAGGTCCTTCCTCTTTCAGATTACAAATCCAAGTTTAGTGGAGGCTACAGATGTTTTTTGCCCCACGTTCTTAAATCCTACCACCTGGAGAAGCACATCCACACAGATTCACAAAAGGGGTTGCAGCCATTTAACTCTTTCCCTACCCCTTCTTAAGGTTTGGACTCCATCTGCCCTGATTTATTCTGCTTTGGAAATAGCTTAAGGTACACTAACAAGAGCTGCTCTTGTTTCAGAGGACCGGCTTCATACTGAAGAAATGCGGTTAAGAATGTAATTTTAATTATACTAACATTATTTGTTATATGGGAAGGTCTCAAGTGCATCTTATTTTTTTAAACTTGTCCCTGCATCCAGCAGGGACACCTTGCCTACGGTATCCTCAAAAGTTTCTCCTTCCTTCTCATATCCCCCGTATGATTTTCCGAGGATGGAAGCACGATGATTTAAATTTCTATTTGACCCTAGCCCTCATATCTATAGTCTCTTATCACCCAATAATTCACAGATGTTAATGTACCATTCTCAGAACCTTACAGTTTCTCCAGTCATGCATTCTTGAGATAAATTGTTTCAATTTTGGATCTAAGAAGTTTTATGGAGTGCATGCCTGCTGGATTCATCCCAGAACAAATCTCCTTCCATCTACTTTTGCGATCTTTGGTGTTTGGTACCAAAGTTGTCTTTGGTAAGCTATAAACCCCCGCCCAGGGCTAGGTCTATGTGAGATGCCAAAATCATACCTATGTGCAGCTCAAAGAGCATAACAACTGTGTAGAAGCGTCTCATGATTCTGGCAAAGACACTGCACTACTGGAAATAACACACATCCACCCAGTCACCAACAGCAGAGAGTATCAAGCACCAAAAGCAGAGAGGCAGCTGAAGAGCTGCAGAAGAAATTGCTTTGACGACAAAAAACAAAGTGGCTGTGTGATGCAGCATCCACTGAAGTTCAGAAATAGCAGTATCGACAGATGTCTGATAAGGCAGAGTCACTCTTTGCTCTGAAAAGAAGTGTCCTGATCTGCATCCAAAATATGATTTGTGTATACAGCAATTTCGGGATATGATCTTTAATAACTACTGACTTCCATCAAAATACCAAAATATGATTATGGTCTATACTTGCTGGACACAGAAATCAGATGGTGGGAGGCGGCTACAGGACCCAGATATGGGCTTAAATTCACAACCAATGAGTGTGACATACCTAACTGTATGAAAAAAGCAACCATCACTGTTTATTTTCTATAGTCCAGTTGCTCACCCTGGCTCTGAGAAAACTGTGGTAAATAATGATGCTGTTAGAAAATAACAAAAGAACAGAAGAAAATACCTGAGGAAACAGTAATCAAATTATACCATCCGGTAGATCTTGCTCCTGATGGTAGGTGACACCTATGCATTAACCAACTGACCCTGTACTCTCCTTTCTATTGAAGAAAATCCTCACTCGCATCACTGATAGAGGGGCAGCACACCTGTTGGGTGCTCAGGACTCAGGTTATGAAGGAACAAGAAACCTGGGGAGAGCCAAAATGCCCAAGAAAAAGTGCGTTTAGAAGCATAGCCATGAGGCCAGGTTGGACTGTAAGAACTTCTCAGCTTTCCAAGGGCTTGGTTGCATGACGTGCTGACTTCATGGGCCAGGCTGGATAGAAAGTTCCCTTTCATTACCCCTCCAGAAAAGTGGCTGTCTTTAACCTCAGTCTTCTTAGTGATCCAGTTTACAATGTGGAAACATAAATAGTTATTGGCAGAGCCGAGCATATAGGCAGGAACAGGGAATGAGGCTGTTGCTGTGTCTTCTCTGCTCCTGCCAGCAGCAAGGGCTAAACCAGGCTATCATAGCTCTGCTGTTCGCTTCCCATCGAATCCTCCCTTGGCTGCATCCTTAGACTCACATACACAATAAAGATATTAGAATGACATCCCATCAGATTTGAGCAACCTGGTCTAGCGGAAGGTGTCCTTGCCCATGACAGAGAGGTTGGAACTAGACGATCTTTAAGTTCTCTTCCAACCCAAACCACTCTATGAATCCATTCTGTGATTCTACGATTTCACTTACAGTGTATAGAAAGTAATACAGCAAAAATGGAAGGTTGTTGCATGAGGCTTGCATGTGTTTTCAGTGGTTTATAAGTACATACATCAAGAGTTGCTCTGTCATAGCCACTCTCTTGCACAGAGCTGCTGTCTTGCACAGAGCAGGTCCCAAGAGTAGGAATGGAGTAAAGACTGAAAAAGACAAGCAAAAAAAAAAACAAAAAAGTGAGAAGATACAGTTTCCCCATGGCAATAACTGAGTCAAGGTGCTATTGACACTTAGTTGGTTTAGATGACACTAAAGTAAAAGCGTTTGGTTTTGATACTAGAGAAAGAAATGAACCTATTGCAACTCTGGCTCTTGTACAGATGTGACCATGAAACAAAGGTTGGAGTCTCGGCAGTACTCTAGAGGAACGCGTAGGACCTCCTGCACATGAACAACCTCCAAGGGAAAGCTTATTATCCATTCCCAAGCACCCAAAGGTCTTTTGATTCGGTCAGGTGCGGAGCAATGGACATCCACAGTGCTCAGCAGGAGCTAAGCCCAAAGGGGATCCCACTGGCCTGGAATGTAGAGATAAATGTTGATTGAATAAGACACGGTTCATAAGACTTTTGTCTTCACTCTTCATTGTGGGATGGTTGGTTTTGTTATAAAACTAATTAACATACATGTGGAAGTACTTTGTGGAAGCAGCTTAATCCTAAACAAATGTGAAAATAAGCCTGTATTGTTTCTAAGGACTGATTTATATTAATTATCTTCTACTTTAAAAAAGCTCACAGATTTTTTTTTTTTTTTTAAACATTGTTTCTTTGTGGAAAAATTAAGAACAGAGAATGGCTGTAAAAGACTTTACATACAAATTTCTAGCATTTCCAGCAAAGATGTATTTTCCAAAGGCAGAAAGACTTGGTTTTAAGTCAAAAATGTTACTGCCCAATTGGCTAAACTCAAGCACCTCAATTCACATCTAGTTACCTAAATTACTAGCTTCATTCTAAAAAAAATACAACCTTCTGAGAACCAAGTTTATTTTTAGGAACCTAAATATGGATTTAGGTGTCTAAACTTAGCCATACTGCTTGAGGTTTTTTTTGTCTTTTTGTTTGTTTGGGTGTTTTTTGTTGTTGTTGTTTTCTTTTTTTGTTGTTGTTTTGGTTTGGTTTGTTTGTTTGTTTGTTTGTTTTAATTTTCTTAACTATAGTGTTGCTCATATGCCTGCATGAAGCACTTCAAGACAGTTTGTGATCTTGGGAAAAGACTAAATCACTCAAGTTTAACCAACAACACAGTGAATTCAGCCAGGGAACATCCATAATTAAAGCATATGGATTTTCGGGGTGTATGTCTGTGTTTAACTCCTGTCCATGTGTGGCTCTTTGCCAGACTCCTGTCCTTTACTCACCCTGCACAGTCTAAAATGCGTCTGAGCCTGAGCCATGGAAGGAATGACCTGGGTTTCAGCCTAGCACAGAACAGGGGACCTGTTTTGGACCCTGGTTTACAATTAGCCCCACGTGCAGAGATCCACTTGCACACAACCAGGATCCATTGTATCCCTCATCCTCTCAAATAAAAAGCTCCTTCCTCTTCCAAAAAAATAATTTAAAGCATCCTGTAAACATCCTATACCAGTACAACTTGATCATGCACCTAAATCAGTGTTATTGCACAGCATAACTTCACACAAAATGCTCACTGAGCAAACATCTCAGATTGTCCCACTTTAGGGAATTTCTTTGCTGGACACTGCCTGACAACAGGAGAATATTATAAATTTGTAGACCCACCTGACGCACCCACTTCTATATTTTCTGTGAAGAAAAGCTCGAAGTGTCCATCAGGATTTCTCCTGCCTCTTCTCCCTCTGTTTCCAGCGAGGGATGGGCAAAGAGCAGGGGGAGGCATCTGTGGATCTAAGAATTATCTCCCTCTCCTAGGAAGAAAGGACAGAGAGCCATGACTCCTTTCCCTCAGGTAACCCTGACCAGAGTATATATCTAACTCCTTCATGTGGGGAAAAAAAAATATTTATATATATATATAAATGTACTTTTGTTTCATGACTGTTGCCTGTCTCTTTCTGAGGCAGAGGGCAGAGGAAGGAGTTTGCTGGTAGCTTTGTCTTCCAAGTAGAGAATTGAAAGAAGCTGGATTGGAAGCAGGTGATTCTGATAAAGAAGATGGGCTCAGCCTGAGGGATCCACACCAGTGCAATCCACACAAGGATGTCCAGGGACCATCAGGGCTTCTCACCTTCATCCATGCCTCTGCGTCGTGGTGGGAACACCTATTGATGGTTTCTCTGGGGTCTGGTAGACAGAGCAGCCTGGCTTTGCCACTGCTAATGCCTTAAAATATTAATTAACTGATTAATAAAACATAATAAAGTCATGCACATTCTTTCCTTTTGTATTTAACAAACTCCTAGGCTGAGCTGTGGAGAGAGGTCAGCCTGAGACCAGATAGCCAAATAAAAATACAAGTCTAGAACAAAGACTCTTCGTCTCTCTCCAGGTACTGCAGGATGCCTTCCTCTAGCAAAAAATCTGCAGATTTTTGCAAGACATAGTCTCATTAACAGTCTATTTTTTTTTTTCGTTTCCTCTTTGACACACATTTTATGGAAAGACAGCAACAGATTAGGATAAACCTGACCACTGCAGGTATGTGATTTCACTGTCCTGGAGAAGGTGTCTTCCTCCCAGAGATGCTGCTACTTCTGCTAGAAAAACAGACACATTACACAGGGAACAAGTACAAGAAAAATTTCCCTCTTGCAAAGGGAATATTGTGAAAAATCCCCTCTTCCCATCCCCTGGGCTATCATAGCTTTGCAAAAATATGAAATCTGGTTCTCCCTTTGATTTTCTCCATTGTTTCAATTTCTCTGTCTAAAAGATCACAGTGGCTATGTTCATAGTTTTCACTAAATAAAGATTTACACTTTCCTCTATCATATTCTGCCAGTCCGGAGTACAGAACCAGTATTCTCACCCATTTCTAACAAAATTCCAATTGTTAATGGATTTTCTTGTTTATTTCATTTAAATCACTCCTGTGTTTAAACACTTTGAGTACCGAATGTAAAAATAGCTGACAGTCTCAGGAGTGAACATTTTATTTGTAATACAGGTGATTTTATCATGCGCCACAACATTTTTTTTCCTCATCATTTATTAATGTTTTATATAGCTCATCAAAAATGAAGGTTGAGGTCAATAATTGCTGACACATAAAAGAACGAGGAAAAGGACAAGCAAGGACATTATCCAGAGGCCTGTGCACTAGCAAAAAAAAACTATTAGATTTTCTTTGAACACCTTGAAAAATAGCGATAGCTAAAATGGGTCAAGTCAATTGAAAAAAAAAAAAATAAAAACTTTCATTTTATTTTTTTTTGAATAATCAACATGCTTTCAAGATTCGAGTATACTCACATGTGCTCCAGAAAGCATCTGGATTTTTATTGGTATCCCTTTCCACTTATCAGTTCTGCTGTGTAGCCTCTACTTTCCTTTGGTGTTGGGGAGTCCCATTTTCCTGTCAGAGCAGATCACTGAGCACAAGAGCTATTTTCCACTTGGCTCACAGATCTACACTACGCGTTATTGACATGACTGCATTTAATAATAGTTCCTGCTGATTCTGTTGTGGAAAAACTTACTCTTCATAAACTGTCTAGCATGTGGTGCCAGTGCATGTGTGTATAATTCTTTTTTTTTTTGAGCAACTCTGGCCCTGGTTTAGCAAAAAAATGCTTGAGAATGTGCTAAAAGCTAAACACACTAGTTCCCACCTTTATTCAGCAAAGCACTGAAATATGTGTTGAGTCTGGCTGGCTTCAAAGGGACTTATGCACATGCTGAAGTGCTCGTTGGTTCAGCGTCTTACAGTCTGACCCTCTAAGGGATGAATCCTTCACTTAGATACCCTCTCAAGCCTACCTACAAGTCCCTCCCCAGCTGCAGGAATTATGCCTTACACTACCAGAGACTTATGAATTTACAAGTTATCACATTTCCACTTGGCAAACATATTTCATGTTTCAGAAAATTGTTATGAATATAGGATCAAAACTAATCTCCAGAGCAGTCAGTGATCCACTTAATCTACGTTGCTGCGTCACTTCATAATGTAACAGAGGGCAAAAAAGAAAACCTATTTAAAGGGTCCATAATTGTTATGCAAAGAGCACCAATGCTTACATTTCAGTTACAACAAGGTTTTCCTCTACCATACAGACACTCCCCAAATATCAAAGGTGATTTCACCTTCAATGAAAACAAAAGCACACGAGCCACATTTGTGTATGCTGTGGCACCTAACGTTTCAAAGAAACCGTATACCATTGAAATCTGAAAATATGATCACATCACATCTTTTTCAAAGTTTGTGTCAGCTGTTTATCAAAATAAATAAATGTAAAACATGATGGGGTCTGAGGTGAGAATTGGGTCAATTTGGTCATGAGAATGGCTCAGGCTAGTAGTTAAGCTGCAACAAATGTTTTCCGTGACATGATTCCTCTCTCTCTGGAATAAAGAGTTATTTCAAACAAGCAACAAAAGGCAACTGTACTGCATTTCCTCAGTTTGCAAGCTCTTAGCATCATTTTATGATGTCAACCTATTAGAAAGAATTTTTTAAAACTCTTCTCATTAGAGCTGGAGCTCTTGGGGTATGCAGTGAAAACATATAATTTTTATACTGTAGGAAATTTAATTCTGTAACAAGCAATATACTAGCGGTACAGCAGAAAACCTAGCACTTCCTTTTTTTAAAAAAAATGATAATTTATATTTGTATGCCTTACCAAATGGCTTGCCTTTGATTTTTTAATCTATTTAGTGAAAGATGATTGCAAACACCAGGTAGATGCCTTTAGGGTTGTAATGCCTGAGCAAATAACTCTGCTGTCTCAAACCACTCCCTAGATACTACACAGGTATCAAATACAGGCTTAAATCCACTAAAGGACACCAGGTAACTTGCAGAATCTATAGCTCCATAAAGGTTTCTAGGTTGTCTATAAAATGTATGAGAATAAAGGGTAGGTTGCAATATCAATGAGCCAGCAGGATAGATCTTTCTCTCTCTCTCAAAAAAAAAAAAAAAAAAAAAAGTAGGAAAGTAGCTTAAATCCTGCTCCTTTTTTATGTTCTAAGCCCATCTTCCTGAGACTGCTGTTTGGTTGCTCTTCTGGGATTGCTGGAAATATTGGTGTGAGCTCCAGCATCATGCTTGCAGAGTAATGCACTAACAGCTCTCACATAACACACCAGCATCTTCACCATCACCATCACTGTCACCAACATCTTCACCATCACCATCACTGTCTTCCCTCTGTTTGGTAAATGTGCTGGTACTTTGTAAAAAGAGACAGTCCTGGAATTTATTGCCTGGAGGAGAAGCACCGGTTTTTTAAATGCCAATTTGCTTAGGCTATCCAGTGTACCAGGCAATGTGGATTACCTTCCTTTGAAGCAGTCGGTCTTCCCAGGTAAGCTCAGAAATTCAATAGTGGTTTTCAGACTTCCTTTAGGAAACATTTCACCTGTGTTTTAGGCATTGGGGTGTCCAAGCATCAGGCACTCCAATGCCTGACTGATTCCAGCCCAGGATGGTGAGGGTGGATAGATGGATTTGTATCAACACCAAACTCAATCTGCCTCCCTGATATCTGGGTTAGGAAAACCTGACTTACTGCATTATTTCAGCAGCTTCCTAAAATATTCCAGCACTTGTTAGCAGAGTAGGTGAACAGGAAAACCTCAGTGACATAGAACTAGGAGAAGAAAAAGAAAGAGCAATCATTTTTTTACTGCATACACGTGTACTTATGCAGATACAGTCAACAATATGATGGTCCTGCCATTAAATAGCTATCTTGTGAAACATTTACATATACCAAACTTATTAATTATTCATTTACTTCCAAACTGTTTTCCTGAAAGGACTATTTGCTTCCTACCCCCATTAATAGAAGTGACCTAATTGAAAGCTAAGCTCGTGGCCCCGTGCTTTCTAGGTTTAGAAACAAACCTCCCTTCCCCCCTGCTAGATCAAACATAACAATGTCAAATGCTCTGCAGACATTTCCCTCGGGAATCTGAAAGGCTAATTAGGGTGAGCTTCACAATAAAGAATACAGTTGTTAAAACAGCTTTTGTACACACTGGAGTAATGATCATTCTCTTACACACACGGTGATTTGTTGCTGCAATTTGCAGCCATATATCTCTTAGGAGCTAATTCGCGTGTTGTTATTTATTGCACGTATGATTATTAATGATATCTTAGCAACTGCTGGAAGTAACTTATTACACCTCAGGAAGTCAAGTACTTTAGCTCAATGTTTACAGATCTAAGGAGACATCAATTTCTGTAGAAAATCAGTTCTCCATTTGGCCTCCCCATCTCTATCCTAAAAAAATGCAGTTAAAGTCTGAAATACCACTGGTTACAGATATTTTCTCACACTGTAAAAATATTTACCATTATGGAATAAGAAAAAAAGCTGTCAATTACTCCTACTTATTGAAAACAGCTCTTTCGCTAGATTGAAAAAAAAAAAAAAAGGAAAAAAGGAGGACTTTTAAACACCTGTGAAGAGGAGAGAAAAAGCACCACACCCAGTACGGACAAAAGTGACCCATGTAAACAAAAGGACTAAGTCCTCAAATCACTTGGACTTTTTATAGAGAAAGAAAAAGATGAGAGTACCACTTTTTCATTTAAAAATGCTGCTAATCTACTGAAACATACAGAGAAAATGAAAACTTCGCAAGATCACTTACATATTTCACAGTGCTCTTGTTCCCAATTGCTTCTGCTTTTGTGTCTTATGCCTCAAAAAAATCATTAGTTTTCAGTTCAACGACATTTTATACAAATGTTGCTGAACCTGCATTAAAACTGACATCTTCTCTCTTGGTGTCTGTGGAAAAAAAAATAAGTGTAATCAAGAAAGACAGATGAACTCATTCTGCCTAATTTTGATCCCATTTAAACACAGAGTTTCAAGGTGTGACTGTAACACAGGCTTTATTGGAGAGGTGTTCCCTTTAGAAGAGGCTCTGAAAAATTCAGGGGTGTTCAGATGACTGCTAATAAAACAAAAATCTGTGGGTCAGTCTCTTTAGCACTTGGCTGAAGTCATCTTGTTTGTAGCACAGTCTGGTCCAGGAATTCGCCCTGGGTGGGTGGTGAAAAGTCTTGTGAAATGCAGCAAACATGAGTTCTGAAGATGAGTTCTGGTAAATTTGTTGAAAGTAAACTGATGAAACCAGAAAAGAAGTGATGGTGGTAGATTTTTCAAGGGAGAGAAAAAGCCGGTGGATTTTACTTACTACACAAGATGCAGCCTTTTCTATCCACAGGTGTTAAAAATATAATTGAAATATTACATTTTGCTGTTACATATCAACTTCTAACATGTAAAAAAAAAAAAAATTACATATTATTGTATATAAAATAGAAGGTATTATATAATTTATTTTTCAATTATCCTGATTGCTTTAACAAGGCTTTCATGATCAATATCAAATAACAACAGTAGAACAAAGCAAATAAAATAGAAATTCAGTGTTCAGAAATGGATTATAATTTGCAGAGTTATGTTAATTTCATTTGTATATTCATACGGTAATGCAAAATACAGTGATCTCTAGTTAACATATTACATAACTTCCTCACAATATTTAAAATCAGTTTTCTTCTTTTCTTGAAGGATGAGAGCATATGAATAATTTGACCTCAGTTCTCAAATGCTTTATGGCTATTTGATGTAGCAAAATCACTAAAAATACAGTACTATTGATTGTTTTTCGTTTGCTCTATAAATATTATAAGCCAACTCTAACCTGAGTTATATTACTCTAAATTGATAGTAATGTGACCAGAGACCCATCTAACTCAGAAGAGAATCTGGTTTGGGGTATGCAGTGATATAGATCTGTAAGTATTTTATTTTATTTTATTTTATTTTATTTTATTTTATTTTATTTTATTTTATTTTATTTTATTTTATTTTAATAAATAAAAGAAAAGAGGGAATTCAGTTGGATATTATTATGAGCCTTATTTCGTTTGTGTCTTTATTGTTTTTTAAGAATTTGGATGAACGATGGAAGCTAGCATACAAATATGTATTTACATAATTGTGCATGCAGGCAGCATCACAGAAACTCCTATCAAAAACTTACTGAAGTTACTTTAGCCAACCCATCCTCCTGTTCTGCAAAAAGTACATTGGCAGGAGCAATGCCATGTGGTCAATTTTGATCTGGGCAGTGAATAAGAAAACTGTCAACATTAACAATTTTAGCAAATAGTTCTTTAAAGATCCACGGCGTGATGCTTTTCTTCTATGCACATTATGGCTGAACAGTTTTCAGTAACAAATGAGAAAAAATGTAAAAGCTCTTCATAGATGTACCTCAGACAGAAAAGGCAACAGATTTGTCAAACATTTGTTGTGAATTGTTTATCTGAATGTGATGTTTAATGGTCTATTTCTTCAGTGTAATTTGAGAATCACATGAGAAAAATTACCCAGAATCTCAGAGGTTTCTTTGTTAGCATCCTAATATTTGCACACATAAATACCGTGCTTAGACAAAGAGACAAGCTGTGCTTTGTTGTTGTGCACAAAGTGCGCAGTCCTGCACACTAGTGGGAAAAACTGTAAAATGTTCAAATATCTTCAACAGGGAGAGGAGAGAGGTGAGAAAGGATATCTGATGCATGCTGTGTCAAAAAATCATGACACTTGCTGGAGTTTTCTATGGTTTGAAAGGTTCGTTTTTGACAAGAGGTAGAGCCGCAGGATACAGAAAACCACCTTGATCCAATCACTTACGTTGCAAACGAATCTTTTACCATCCCACCAACTTTGACAACATGCCATGACATTGTCACATTTACGTAGTGAAACAGGACTTTACATCTCGTGTCCTTATGGTTCCTCAGAGGATAAGGTTAATGTACAATTTGCGGTTCAGTGGGTTTTTTTGTGAGATTTTTTGGGTTTGTATTTTTGTTTGTTTGTTTGTTTTTTTAAGGAAGTGGACTATAATGTTAAAATACTAGTGAAGTACATTGTTCTCAAAAGGCACTGTGATGATTTTGGGGTTGAGTAACAACAAAAAGCCTTCAGGACTGACTGTCCCAGTATGACTGATTAGATAAAACTTGAAGGAAAGCAATAAATCTGCATATCTAAAGACTATGTAAACAATATCAGATGAAACAAGTGAATATCAGGACGAAAAAGGCGGCAGGAGTTTTCGAGCAGATGTCAAAAAGCATACCAGGAAATGTCAAGAAAAGTATAACGAGCACTGGTTGCAGAGATTAGGGTGCTAAATATATGCATGATGAGCACACTATGTTAGGGCTTGTGGTTCTAGAAGTTGTTTTCCAAGCAACACTTAAAAAAACCCCCAAACCCTCAACACCACCACCACTAAAATAAATATATAAATAAATCAGTGAACAAAGTCCGTAGATAATTGTGGATTCTGAGTGTAAACAGGGTGCACTAGGCAAATAAAACCACAGTTGAAACATGCCCCTGGAAAACCTCGATCATTGCTGTTTTATGAAAGCCTGGGCCAATTGTCCTGCTTGTTAGAAAGGACAACAAACAGGTAGCAGTTTTTGAGAGACTACAATGGAGAATCTGAAGAGAATAATTATGGGGAGCATTGACTTTTGGAAACAGTTTTGTGGAAGTTTGAATAAGAAAAAGCGGTTTGGAAGTTCAGGATGGTCTTACGTGTCAGGCAATAGCGAGTTTGTGTGTACGGCACTTACACAACAGCAAGTCACACTGTTTGAGGAGCCATGCTGGCTTGGAAGCATTGAGTGATGCTGATGCTTTCCTGTGGAAGAGCACCATGGTCCCAGGGGAGTATTTCCTACTGGAGACGGGTTGTTCATCCTCTCCCTGGCAGTGCTGAAGTGAGCAGAGAGAGCAAATGGCTGAAATCCAGGAGGTCCTGAGATGGAAATACTTTGAAATTACAGCAACTAAGAGAAAATGAGCAAACCTTTATAGAATGTTGCGGAAGCAGATTCATCACAGAATCACAGAATGTGAGGAGTTGAAGGGACCTGGAAAGCTCATCCAGTGCAATCCCCCCATGGAGCAGGAACACCCAGCTGAGGTTCCACAGGAAGGTGTCCAGGCGGGTTTGAATGTCTGCAGAGAAGGAGACTCCACAACCTCCCTGGGCAGCCTGGGCCAGGCTCTGACACCCTCACCAGGAAGAAGTTTCTTCTCAAATTTAAGTGGAACCTCTTGTGTTCCAGTTTGCACCCATTACCCCTTGTTTTACCTTTGGTTGTCACCGAGAAGAGCCTGGCTCCATCCTCCTGACACTCCCCCTTTCCATATTGATCCCCATGAATGAGTCCCCCCTCAGTCTCCTCTTCTCCAGCTCCAGAGCCCCAGCTCCCTCAGCCTTTCCTCACACGGGAGATGCTCCACTCCCTCCAGCATCTTGGTGGCTGCGCTGGACTCTCTCCAGCAGTTCCCTGTCCTTCTGGAACTGAGGGGCCCATCATAGTATCTGTGGCAGTTAATAGTTATGGGATATCCTGGATAGTCATCAACATCATATTGCATGCAATGTGCTTTGCTTGCAGATACAAAATTAAACAGTGAAGACAAGAATATCGAGTTCTCCCTCACAAACTGACTGAAAAAGAAGTCACAATGGTCTGAAATTGTTCACTTGTACTCAGCACTGGTGAGGTCCCACCTAGAATCCTGTGTTCAGTTTTGGGGCTATCATGGCAAGAAAGCCATTGAGGTGCTGGAGTGAGTAGAGAGAAGGGAACAGAGCTGGGGAAGGGGCTGGAGCACAAGTGTGATGAGAGCAGCTGAGGGACCTGGGGGCTTCAGCTGGGGAACAGGAGCTGAGGGGAGACCTTCTGATCTCTGAACTGCCTGAAAAGAGCTTGGAGCATGGAGGGGGTTGGTCTCTTCTCCTGAGTAGCAAATGGTAGGATGGGAGGAAAGAACCTAAAGCTGCACCGAAGAAAGGTTCAGAGCAGATATTGGGAAAAATATCTTCATGGAAAGAGTTGTCAGGCATTGGAACAGGCTGCCCAAGGCAATGGTGGAGTCACCATCCCCGGAGGTGTTTAAAAGGCGTTTAGATGAGGTTCTTAGGGACATGGTTTAGTGCCAGAGTTAAGTTAGGTTATAGTTTGACTTGGTGATCCTGAGGGTCTCTTCCAACCAAAATGATTCTATGATTCTATTCTATGTGTACTTGGCTAAGAGAAAACAAATGCCTCACCTCATGAACAGAAAGGTCATGCTTCATTTCAAAACTGCCATATAATGGTCAGTCTCAGCATGCAATTTTTGTTTAACTAGTGTACTTGGCACTGCGATCACCATGTGGAAACACTGATTCCCATTCATCCATGTCATGTGGTGCACCGCTATTCAGACTATACATAAAATAGCTACAGGCTTCCTGTTCAGCAGCACATGCTCTTAATTAAGTATCTGATTATATATTCCACTCATTTGTAAAACAACGCAAGCATGAGATGTAAATATATTTGCATAGTCCCTGCTTAAAGAGGGTATTTCCACTAGAAGACGATGTACATCAAGACAGCACCGTATTTAGTGCTACATGTTGAAGTTTTCTAGGACAAGCAGCAACTGTAGATCTGACCCAGCAGATATCTATTGTCACCAAGCAGTTCATGTTCCTGCAGTGAGTCCTGCTGAATTCATAGACGGCTTTAGTGAAGCTCAAATTAATTTCAAGTGTGGCCTGTTACGGTGACTAAGCAAAACTGATTCATTTTGAATTGCCATGGGTTACAGAACATGAATTGCTACTGCAGCTCAGCTGCTCAGTGTTAAATACCAGCTGGGTTTGTGCCTTTAAACCTAAAATGGTGGGTACCAAAAAAAATGCCAGTTACGTGAGTCCTATCCCTTCAGTCTTTGGATGACTTCCTAATACAAATACTTGAGTCTTTCTGGTAATTTACAGAAGAAAGACTCCCTGAGCCTTAACTGGAAATCGTAGGTTTAGGAGACACATGCAAGAGACTGATGCTGCTGAGCAGGGCACATCATGCTAAAGGAGCAGGAACGGCAGAGACTAAACTTGCCACAGCAGTTGTGAAAAGAAGACAACTACTGTTATTTTCTGCTGCTATACACAAAAAGCAGTTCATCTTCCCAACAGCAATAACAGCATAATTGTAAGAGTAACAAGGTTTTAGATGAATGATACAACTTAGCCATCACTTTATTTGTGTTACCCACCTAATAAAATGCTGATTTATTTCCTCCAGTTGCTTAACGTTGCTAAACTAGGTCTGAATTCACAATCCAGAGACCCAGCAGAAGGAAACATGATTTAAAAAATTGTAAAGCTGTACAACTCAGAGAGTATAAGAAATAAGAAGTTAAAGAAGTCTCTGCATTACTTCCAGGAATAACTCCTTTCATCTCTTTGGTGTATGAGTTATGCAAACTTAGATTCCCCAGGAGATGAGTAAATAACCTAAAAGAATACAACTGATGGTAAGGAAGCCTTTGTTTGATCTTCTTACAAACCATTTCTGATTTGGCCTTGACAACTTCAGTGAGACTTTACATGAATTTACTTCCACAACTGAGTCCTGCCTATGACAGGGTCTGTCTCATTCTAACAGTTTATTTTCCATGGCCTGTTTATTATCCTAGTGAACGTGTTGATGGAAACTGCCAAACAATCCTATGGTTGTAAGAATTGGTCCATACTTCCCTTCCCTCCATGCACATTTTAAAAAAATGAAGCCAGAAGAACATACCATATCATAATTTATCAAAAACAATGCAATCAAATAAGTAAAATTTGAGAAAATTATGCCCACTAAGGATAGAAAGAACAAAATAAATAAAGTTAAAACTGTCTTTTATTAAAAAATGGCACTATTTCTAGAGCGTTAGTACATGCTGGCAAATAGAAAAATGAGGCTAGTTAAAGACGCAGTGCTTGGAATCAAAGAACATTAAGGCCAACACTGAATTAAACACACAAAGAGTTGGTACAAGAAATGCGAAGCTCTGAAACAAATTGAACAGTCTGAAACACTGTCTTTCTAGCCAGGGAGTGGTTAGAGGTCTCAAAAGATCTAAAATAAATTCCTTAAAGCTATAAAAACAAGAGAATGGAAACCACATGCAACATAATGGAGTCCCAAAGCACCAAAGAACTGCAGTCCAATATAGATAGATTACTCGGATGTATATAGGTTACATTCGGCTTGGATGAGTTTCGAACATTTCTATACAAAAAGCTTTTTTTTCCCTGCATTTATTTATTTATTTGTTTGTTTGTTTGTTTGTTTGTTTGTTTTATTTTTAATAAATGATGCAGAATTAGCCTCGTTGTGACACACCTGGTGAGCAATCACTCTTCCTGACCACTTTGTTTGATTTCCACCCTCAAAACTGAAACTATCATAAAGTAGAAGATACTTCTTTTCCGTTTTTTTCTTTTTATTTATTTGCTCTGTTCTTCCCAGTTTGTATGTTATTTGCATTGTTACAGAAACGAACAGAACTTGAGCAATCATACGTTGGTATCTGACATGGGAAGGTATTCTGCACTTTATTATTCTGGTGGCTTAGTGAGTGTGACAGAGGATGAGATTTGGTTCTAATTTTGTCATTTCATAACTCACAGTTAACAAAAAACACTGTCAGTGCAGTAATTAAGGTGAATACCAGCAAGGCACAGCATTAAGTATCTTTTGAGTTGTAACTAGGAACACTCCTCAAGTGTTATGAAAGGTGGCAAAATTCAAGAGATGTTCAAGAGATAATGGATGAGACTCCATTCTGACTGTTCCATTACCTAAGGGTTATTTTTTTTTCTTTTTTTTTTTTTTAGTGAAAAAGCATAGTCTCAATAGGCACAAAAAATTGACAGCACTCCAGACTGAAGCCGCACACGTAATCACTTTTACGAAGAGACACCAGCAGCGCATCTTTCCTCTCCAAGCCACTCTCATGATGCTTCAGCCACAGCTCAGGAGAAAAACACCTCAGAGCCTGAAAATAAATCACATTTTACCTTATTTCTCCTGCTGAGATCACTAGCCAGGGTGCCACATTTTAGGAAGACCGCATTGCGACACCTGTATTTGTCCCCTAAGGAGTGGACTAGCCCACTGTCCCATTTCATGTGTATTAAGGCACCAAATGGTAACACATTTCACTTGCTATCACATGAGCCAGTTGTCAAAAGAAAGAAAACTTAAATCATTCAGTTCCCTGTCTCAAATTTTGCTCACCCAAAATAGGCTCTTCAACATTGTTGAATGTTGACAAGCCTCTGTTTTATCACAGAGGTAGAGATTGCTCATTTGTTGTGATTGTAGCTTCCCACAAAATTCTTTAAACAGTTTTGTGGTAGTTCAAGAGCTTTGCATTTCAGATTTCCAAAGCTTCCTCCCTGTCATGGGTGTAGAGGATTGTTATTCATAGGAGGCTGTACCTTCATACTTTAGTCATTAGTAGAAATGGGCCATAGATCATGTCATGTTGCCTGTAACCTAGTTAGATTCTGACAGGAGACAGGTTCTAAAATCATAGGTTCACTTTAGAAACCTTCAAAAACTCATTAGCTTCTGATAATTATCCCAATATCCACAGCACTAAAAATCACAGAGCTCATTTCTGCCTCGGAACCGACTGTGAATACTCTCAGAAAAAAAAAAAAAAAAAAAAAAAGCTTTTGCTTTTCACTTACCAGTAACAAAAAGAAATAGCTGCTCTGACTGTGAATGTTTGGGGCTGATGCAGAAAAACAACATGTTCCTTCCTGAGCATGAATCACAGAATCACAGAACTGGCTAGGTTGGAAAAGACCTCAGAGATCATCCAGTCCAACCCTTGGTCCAACTTCAGCCCATTTACTAGATCGTGGCACTAAGAGCCATGTCCAATCTCAGTTTAAAAACCTCCACGGCCGGTGAGTCCACCACCTCCCTGGGCAGGCCATTCCAATGCCTGATCACTCTCTCCGTAAAGAACTTCTTCCTAATATCCAGCCTAAACTTCCCCTGGCAGAGTTTAAGCCCGTGTCCCCTTGTCCTATTGCTAACTGCCTGGGAGAAGAGACCAGTTCCCACCTGGCTATAACTTCCCTTCAGGTAGTTATAGAGAGAGAAGTCAATTCATTCTGTGACAAAGGTGGAAAAGCTGCAACTAAGTCTTAATTCACTGTTCTGCCTTGGGACATCACCTTTTCCAGGCCATCTCCTCCTGAAAGTTTGCTTTCTGCCAACTCAGAAAACATTGCACTTCGCTAAGCTGTATTTGTTCAGAAACCGTAGGTTTTATCACATTCATGGTAAAAAAGCTTTCTGTGAGACCCATGATTCTTAAAAACAACATGCTCCTAAATGCACCTTAGCACTTGGGTCCTTCATGGTAAGGACCATCCACTGTGTCCTCAGTTGTTCTACCATGACTGAGTCCCAGTGATGGTTTTATTTTGAACCATACAAGGATCCAACTCACATACTTGAATGTGTTTTGAGTCACAAACAAAGTGACCCAAAGACACTTTGTCCCTCTGGACACTAAACAAAGGAAGAACCTTTCTTTCAGCTTAATAAGTGGTCACTGTGCATGGAAGGACCTGGACAGGATGTCTAGGAGATATTACACTCTATCCCGGAGGGCTATTTTATAAATCTAGCTATTTGTATTTGATTCCACTGTAGCTGGCAACTGGTGTAAATCTTCTTCAGCCTCATCTCTAACAGATTTTAAGTTGGGTTAATTGTGTTTCTAGACTTACTTTTAATAGTGAAGACATCTAATTCGTAATAACAACAATATAAAAAATATTAGTCCTTATTTAGCAGCATACTAGCTCCTGAAAATGGCCAGAAGCGGACAAAATCTTTTAAGAACAAACAAAATAGCACAATAAAACAGTGACCAACCTTTAGAAAACCACAGATTTAAAACCTGCAAAAAGGTGATCATGCTATTCACAACCTTGTTGTTGTGCCCCTCTTCTCTACGCACTTGATTTCCTTGGGAATGTATTTTCCATTATTTATGGGATGTTGTGCTTCTCTATTTAGTACAGACCAAGAATTGCCTTTGATACATGGGGCTAGCATGGGAGGGTTGCAATCTGGATTAAGAATTTCCCTGAGATGTCTAGCATAGAATTAGTTCTCGTGACATTGTTTTTGCACACCTCACCTAGCAGGACTTTCAGAGCTAAAAGGAAGATGATGACCTAAGGAAGCAGGGACTGTCACCATGGCTACGAGGGACAGGTTCACCTGTGTGGGTTAAGTACAGAGGTAGACACATAAAAAACACTTATTGACAATATTTGCCGCACAATAATGTAGGGTTTGTCCCCAAAAGAATCAGTAACTGCCATACTGGCAGAGTGTTGAGTACTTTCATTACAGAGTTTATTAAAATGCCACTTGCATTTAAAGAAACAATCACTAAGGACATTAGCTTCTGCACAACAAAATTTTCTTAAGGTACCAGCTCTGCAAACACAATTCTGGCACATGAAAAATCCAGTTGTGCTCCTGCAGTGGCTTACATAGAGATTTGCCAGTACAAGAGCCACGTGATTATTTTTATTGTTTCACAAGTCACCTCGGTCACCACAGTGGCCAAAAGTGGTAGGAGAGGCTTCTTTTAGGAGGTGACCAAGCTGTGATATTCCTAAGAGGTATCTGATTTTTGAACGGGGTATAGGTGAAGCTTTCTGAAGATGGGGTACCATGACATATGTCCTGCTGACCCCCTGAAACTACATAATACCTAGCCACCCCTGAAAATATTAGTTTAAATGGATAATACAGGACAGCATTGGAGGTACTGTCCACATTAGTAAAAATAAACTTGGAAGCATAAGGACAAATAAAGTACACAATTGTACTACAAACAGCAGGGGTGGTTTGGCCAATAAAATGTAGGAAGTCTGAAAATTCTTTCATACATGCCATAAATGTTGTATAAAGGTGTCATTATGGAGAAATGCTACTCTAACAATGCAGTTTTGAGGAGAAAAATCTGTTTCCCTGCATTTGACTGCACCTGCTCCATTCATTTTATCCATTAGCCCTATGAAAGCCTCCACTTTGGAGCATCTGATGTGAGGTTGGGAAAGCCGTACAGGTGGTGCTGTCTCAGCAGGAAACCCATTCCTTGCTGAGGGACAGTCAATTATTCGCAGGGAAACTGAAACAGAAGAATAAATATTACATGCTGATGGATATTTGTCAGAAGAGACCAGAGTACTTTCAACGGGGCTTGTCAGACACAACACGTTCAGCACATCTACATTTTCTATGGCAAAGGGAATAGAGCGCTCCAGCTGCTCCCCTGGCAAGCCTGAAGTTTTGTCTCATAAATTTAAATTATAGATGACATAATGGTGGAATGGAAATGGATTGCACCTATAGAGATAAATCCAGTGAAAAAACTCATGTTTTCAAGGAAAAGAAACAAGAAAAAGGTTCTGACGTGCCGCAGATCTTCCGTTTGTTGTGATATTTAGCCTCTCCAACTCAACACTTTGTAAAGCAATTTGTTTCTTTTTTATCATTTCTCTCCACCTCCATTGAAAGTGATGAACATTTTTGTGAAGCTCACAGAGAGTGCTAGGTTGCAAATATAACAAAAAGCTTGCCAATGCCTGGGAGTCCAAACTGGCAATGTTTTCTGTTGTGTCAGCATTTAAGTATTATTGTAGTGTTATCATACCATGGCATAAAAAAATAACGTAGAAGTAGTTGTGCCAAAAGCTTAATGTTTGACTGAAAGCACAGACCAAGTATCCATAGGTATTACTGGGTTCTTTGCCAAAACATCATTTTAATACGAACCACTCAATGGATCTTCCACTCAATCATGAGAAACTGTACTTTTTAATTTAAAGCAATAAGATGAAAAGCACTGGCAGATTTCCTGCATCTGATACTGATGAGGACCAAAGAGGAAATTGTTTGATAAACTGCAGTTTCTTGGGACGGTTTGACAGCCTTGGAAATGAGAGGGTCTCAGGTCTGCAGCCTGGAGAAGGTTCTGCATACTGGACTTGGCGCTTTTGTAAAATTTATCTACCCCTGTCAGTGATAAAGAAAAGCCTTGTAAATAGAGACTGAGAAAAGAGCAGACTGAGAGAAGGAGAATTTTGCTCTGGGATGAGTAAAATGTTCTACCTCCTTTCTTGGACTTATTGAAAATGATATCTGAATGATCAATACAGGAAATTAGAGAAGTTCTGTTGTGTGCTGTACCATTTTGCATTAAACAATTGAAGGTATATGAAGCTTAACAAGCTAGGGAAAATAGAATCTGAAGTGTAAAAAACCAGAAAATGGAAGAATACGTGTATTTCAGACTAAATTCAGATCCAGATGACTGTCTCACCTTAACAAATATACTAGGTGTGATGAACAGGAGTTTATTTCTACAACTGTTTTAAAGTAGAGACTTGTCTTTCAGATAATCCAGTGTGAATTCAGCTGGCTGCACTCTGACAAACACCAGCTCTTGGGTAAAGGTAGAAGTAACATTTGGTCATTTTTCAGACCCCTTTGATCTTTTGCATCCTCTGAACTTTATTATACAGCACATTTTGCTAGAAACTGCTACTCTGCTCTCAGCAGCAGTCCTGGACCAAGCAGCAAAAAGTGGGATCGAGAATCTGGGCCCAATGACTTAAACTGCAGCAACAGCTGCCGAAAAAAAAGAATAATTGGAAACAGAGATGAGTGTTCACAGGAAACAAACTCTGATTTTGTCTTAGAGGAAAAATTAATCCAGGCCTGGTCAACAGGGGAGTGCTGGAGATCTCAAAAACCAAAGCCTTGAATATAAGTGCTATGCGCTGATGATGCCATGTGTAAAGAGATACAGCAAAGATGGCAGCAGAAATTTGGCTTTTGGAAACTCCTACCTCCTCTCCAGGCTTTTTTTGTCGGTCCCTCCCCAGACAACTAAGTCAGCATGTAAAATTAACTGTGATCTGATGTGGAGACAGCAAGGTGATACGGCCAATGATCCCTGAAGTCTTTGTTCTCTATGCAGTTTATTAGGTTGTTTGCAAATAGTGGAATCTTAAACATGGAGTAAGTTTAATTAAAGGCTACCTAGTATACTTCAACTCCCTGAATAGATAGGATCTCTCTTACAGTAAGGTTTCTGATGAAAACAAAATCTGCTTTCCACAAATATTTTTCATTATCACTTAAAACTTTGCTGCTTCGGCAAACATTTTTGCAACCAATCTTATTTGCTAGGATGTGTGTGAAAAGCAGGCAAAAAAAAGGAAGTGCAAGCACACTTAACATGAATTCACTTAGAATTTAATAATAAAAGATCTCACAGAGATTTTGTGCATTGCTTACCTGGCAATGTCTGCTAGACCGTCAGAATCAAATCCAGAAATTCCCACACAGCTGACAGCAATGTGCCTAACACCTGATAATTCAAGGTAAACACTGGAAAAGTGAAGTGAGGACCATAAAGGACCGGATTTTAAAAGCATTATGAGGACTAATGTTGCATTAGGTGCATGGATTTGGGTTTTATGGGGAACCTTGTACATGTCCAGCTAAATGGGTTCGGATGGATTTCAGCTGCCCCAGGCAGAAGCCGGTTCCAGCCTGAGAAGCCATATAACTGCAACAGCAGCTCTGACAGGCACTTAGTTTGATCACACTAAGGTATTAATTTGGTCATCCGGTTTCCAGACTCAAAATGATTTTGCGTACCACCACCGAACACTCCACTGCCAACAGAAGATGTAGCTCTGTAGGACTTCAAATCCTTGCAAGCCAAATGGAAATCTGAAACTGCTCTTCTGATAGTCTGGGTAAATACTGCACACTGAGCTGCCACAACCACGTTTTGAAGAGACTGGCTCCTGCTATTTTTTTGGAAGAAATTCACATCTAACTCCAGAGCTGTGAATCCTAAATGGAAATAGGAGCGTCCCTCTGGCATAAGATTTTGATCTCCCTATTGTGTTAAACCAGCAGCAAGTGCTCGACATCACAATAAAAGGTTTAATATTCTCCAGAAAAAACACCATTATTAAACAGGCAACACCTTGAACAATTATTCCTCAAATATCAGCCCACCTAACGCACTTGGGCAAGAACTTCCATCGGTTCAGCCTGTTGAATCTCTCTGACAGCTTCTGCACAGGTAGGGTGACATGTAACAGCTGACACTGGAGGGAAGAATATGTTACCCTGCTAAACTCAGGGGTGATAGAGCTCCAAAAGCAGTTAGCAAAGCTTCCTTACAGCCTCATTCATCTTCAGCCTTTGTCTCAAAAACTGGGAAGCTGGGAGCAGCTCCTGACATGGCACAGCAGCAGCCGTCTTACAAAAAAAAGCTGTGCTCAAACCAAAACCCCCCAGAATACATCCCCGAACCAGCGTGGGGCTGCCAAAAGAAAAAGAGGAATAAGTCGCTGGGCCCTCCAGAAGGGGAAAACACATTTCAAACTCCCTAGAAAACCACAAGTCAGAGAGGGAAGTGTGCTGCTGGCCTACATGAAAAGTCATTTGCACCTGGCAGAGGCGGAAGACCTAAAAAGTCATTAAAGCCTGATGTATGGAAGTGGTTTTTGTTTTGCAAATGGGAGCACTGCTCCGAGTTTCGGTTGTCTTTGCCATAAAGCAGTGAATCGCAGGTTCCTGGTGTGCGCATCTGTGCTGCGGCACGGCTGAGCAGCGATGTCTGCACCAGCATATGCTCCCCTTCTCCTGGCCAGACTGCTAAAGGTGATAAAACTGATTTTAAGTCCTTTCCTCTTTTCTCTCGCTTCCACCATCCTCCCGTTGCTGTGCCCTCCTCTCTGGGGCAGGACAACTAGTTTGAGAGAGAGAGGGAAAAATAAACTGTAGTGGAAAAATAAACTTTGCTTATTAGGCTTTGTAAATTGCTTTCTGATTCTATATTTTCTCCCTTGACCATTTTATGGTCACTTACTCTTAAAAAGAGAATTATTATGCACATGTCGAGCTTAAGTAGACCCTCTGGGGTTTTTTTTGATAATTTCTTAATACTTTTAACATTATAGAAACACTGGCAGCCAGCAAAATTCTGAACACAGGTATTCTGACTTTTCAGCAACTATTTTACCTCTGATTCTTGTTACCCATCATAATAGTCAATTAGTACACTTAACTGCACAGAGACTTTGCATTTTCACAACAGATGAAGAATTTAAAAAGTTTGGATGTATATGGGTTACATTGCCTGCCACGGTGGCAATCAGTTCACAGGTTCTCAACAGGAACATTTATGATCTCAGTTCTGCCATACATGTCATCTACTATAAATAATGTCCCTGGTCCACGGTCAACTTTATCTTTGAACAAGAACAGCAGCCTGAGGGCTGCTTCTCATATAACTTAACTTCCTGCCATTAGGTGGTTCTGTGGGCCAGATGAGGCCTCCAGTGAAAACACCAACTTACATATGTTCTAAGCACACCTCTTTATTGCACTGTTTAATGAGTTTATCAGCTAGATAAAGAAACAGATATTGCATCTTCAAGTAGAAAAAAAAAATTAATCATTCTTGTTTGGTATTTGTTTTGTTGTTGGTTTTTTTTTTTAATAAAATAATTTTGAAACTGGTCAGAGATTTAGGATGATTGATTTATTTTGCTTATGGATAGATAAAAAGTGCAAAATGAGGCACAGCCTTGCATCTGTTATATAAAGCATGTCTAATTCCACTGGGAAATACCACCTCTGCAGCTTACTGGTAGAAATATAGTTATTTCTTAAATTAAAATAATCTCTGGTTAAGGTGTTCATGCTAACTTCTTATTGCTAGGGACAATAAGCTTTGAGGATGTGAAGTGAAGAATAGTCTATGCACTTGAAAGCAGAGAGATGATCCAGATGCATGTAGCAGAACTTGGAATGAATCCATCACACAGGGGCTAACACCCCAACCCTCGGATAAAGTGCCATGGGATCTTTTCGCAAGAGTAAATTGCAGATTGCAAAACAGTTACCTTAACTGGTTCCCGGTGTGCTGTATCACACCACATTCAAATCTCCATCTGTGGTGTCTGCAGTTACTGTTCATAAAATGAAGGTTTCAGCACAGAAATAAATATGATGCAGCTCTGTGATAGTGCGACAGGGTGATTTTCATCACGTCATAGGCCCAACCATTTAATTTGAAAGATACTTCAAGCTTGCCCAATCTGGAGGCCTAGGAGACTATGCGGACATCATTTTCGATATTATCAAGTTGCACTCCAAATATGTTTCTAAACGTATTGTTCTTTTCCTGTCTTCCCACACCGAGTTGTTATTCATTGTTACAGAGCATCCATGTACCACTCCAGACATGACTGCATTTCCAAAGAATGAAATGCTTTTAATACACCAGTATATATAGTACAAAGGCTTGGATAACCACATAGTATGTCTGTACCATACCACACAACGTTATTGACCCGTGAAGCAGAGACACACGTTTGCCTGCAAACCTCTCTCCTTGAGGCTTCTCTTTTGGTGGGATCAGAGCTCATTAAGCCCTTCCCCTCATTCTTGGTGGTTTGACTAAGCTGGGGAAGAGCAGTAACAATGTTCCCACAAAGCTACCTAGTGGTAAACTCATCATGAGCCAGTCTTAACTAATACTAAGCCACCAGAGTCACTACAAGGGAAAAAATCAATTTGACTGGCAACAGTCACGACCTAAGTAGGCTGAAGCACTGGGTAGCCTGAGAAATGCCCTGTATCTTGATCCAGAGCAGGAAACAGTTTAAGGACAAGAAGCATTTTACTTTTAAGGTGGGAAAAATAAAAGCCCAAGAGTGAGTGGTTTAATTGGGCATGGAGCATCATCCCGATAGGAAAAGAGCAAAACAGAGCTAAGAGATAAAAAATGTTCGATTACGTTAATCAGGAAACAAAAAAAAGTCTTGGGAAGAGGAGGAAAAAAAAATCTGTAGGAAGAAAGACAATGTGAGAATCTTCTTGAGTGAAACAATAAAAAATTCCTGGGTGACTCTTCTGATGTGTGTTGTTGCTGTCTCTAGAGAAACATATGGTTCACCTTGTGACTGAATTTCTAGTAATATCTTCCTTTTTGTTAATTCAGATCTGGTATGGTCATCTAGAAAAATCTCAGAGAGGTGACTGTAGGGAACTGAGTCTCTTCTAAAGCTGCGGAAGAGGCTTAGAAGGAAATACCCTGACTGGCCACAATAGTTGCACTTTTCTTTTGCCTGCTTACATTCTATTTCTTCCAAGTTTCAAATATACAAACAGTAGACCAACGAAAAACCTAGATTTACAATATCAATACCTTTCATATGACATAATATATTTCTGCAACTGTACTTTTATCTGAAATATGATTTTAAAATAATCCTGACGATACTTGGCTAAAATTATCTCTAGTATAATTCCACTGAATTAAAAGAGGTTGTAGAGGGAGGGAGGGAATTTGCCTCCTGGTGTTATTGGGGAAAAAAGAAAAAAAAAAAAAGAGTTTTATGTCAAGATGTTTTTTATGAACTTGAATCCAGTTTCTAATCATCCAGATTGCCCTGTACAATAAACTCTTGATTATGACTGCTGGCGTTAACAGTAATAAGACAAGATGATGTGCAGCACAATTTTCTTCATTCAGCTTTTCATTCTCCCACTGCTCCTAAAAAGTCTCCATATCTTTCTGTTGGTTTTGTTTAAAAGTCATGTAAAATTAGATATTATCAATCAAGTCACACATTCTCAAGTGCAAAAACATTATTTTGATGATTGCCATGTAGCTTTGTGGGACTAATCGGCACAACTCTGCTCCTCGTTGGGGAAAGTTGGTGCTCGTGTAACTTTCTGCTGAACTGATAGCACGAGAGAAAACACCAGCTTTTCTGTGGCCTAAAGCAGAGCTGCAGAAACTGATCGAAGACACTTATCTGCATTCTTTCCACTCTGTACATTCAGCCCTGTACACTTCTCTCCACCAACACTAATTAAACTAAGGAGAAAAAAAATTAGATGTTTGCACTCAAACGAAATTATTTGAAGACAGAACCGCTTGCTGGAAAGACAATCAACAAAAGGCTTTCATTTTGAAATCACAGCCTGGCATTTTGCGGGTTCTCTGGTTCAGGTTCAGGGTTTGGAAACCTTGTGGTTCTTGTTCTGTGTGGTTTATCAATGTCGAGAGTTTGTTGTAGGCATGAAAACTGGAGCCTGGCAGTTTCTGTAGAAACCCTAGCACGAACAGCAGGGCTAATGGGGTGCCCCAGTATCCTGGAATTACTGCTTCAAACAAGAAAAATATGTGGGATTTCAGACTTTGGGAAAATTTTCCTCTCTATTTCAAGCATCTCTCTAGTGTCTTTGCTCAATCAGCTAAATGTCATTCTTTTCTGGCTGGCTGTAATGTTCATCCAAATTTTTTATTTAGTCCTATACAAAAATCTTCCATTTCTGTAATACCAGAGACATTTATGTGGCTGATATTATAAATGGATGTGTGGAAAACCTTCTTCTCTTCCAAATAATTTAAACGTCATAATCATCCTCTGTACCAAAATGGTCTAAAGGCAGGGGCACAGTCTACAGAATGCAAGCTACAGGCACCATGATAAGATGCAAAAAAACAAACCAAACCAAACCAAAACAAACCAAACAAACAAACCATGGATGAGAGATGAGGCCAACAGGATTAGTAGTGGTTTGTGGTAACCTTACCCTGCACCCGTGTAAGATGTTGATATGAACATATCTCTGCCAACGATGTAGCTCCTACAAGGGAGTCTGCTAGGAAGAAATCAGTTAGCTGACCAGTGCACATGAGTTTTCCAAGAAAACTGGTCTGATTTTTGCAAAAAGGAAAACAAGGAACCTCGCAGAGATTAGTCTTCCAGCACAACTGCTCTGGTGAACTGGATTAAGAAAGAGACACCCATACATCCTTTGTTAACTCTCCCCACAATGCAGATCTACTGGTGTCACAGAGTGCTAAGGACAATTTAGGGGAGCCTTAAGCTACATCACATGTTGTGGGAGGTAAAGAGAGCCATGATCTACCTTAATGCTCCAGCTGAGACAGGTCTGCATCATTTTTTGAGGTCAGAGATGGGTCTAAGCTGAGGAGCAAATAGCCACATCCGTTCCACAAGGCCACAGGCGTCTGGAACCGGGTGAGCAGCGGCAGCCACTGCCCCTGCATTTGTGTGACCCTAAAACAGACCAGGTCCAAGCCAGTTCTTAAGCTAATTCCTCTACTTCATTCTTAAGAAAGGTATAGGCTGCTTGCATAAGATCTTTTTTGTGTGTGTACGTGAAAAATATGTTGATGCTACATATGGAACTAACAGTCTTCCCCAAGATAAAAGCATTGGCTACATAATGAAATAGGCCAGTTTCTAGCAATTTCTATCTCACAACAGAGTCTGAAGAGGTTTAAAGCAACATAAATGTCTATCTCCATTTCCGGAGTTTCTGACCTTATGTCTGCTGTTTTACAGAAGACGGGGAGATTCGATCCCCAGCTGCCCATGGGCTGTGGGCTCCCTTCAAAAACCTCTTTCTATAGAGGACTCCAGACAGTCATTGCAACCCTCCCTTTCAGTTAAGTGACTTCATGCACTTGGCATTTTATCTTCGGAGCTAACTGCTCATGCCTGATACACAGTTCACTGCACAAACAGTCCTCTGACAGCCCTGCAGAAGCAGAAGCAGGCACTGAAAACACATGGCTGTTTTGTAAAACGGCTCCTTTGCTTCACTTACTGCCTTGCCTGAGTCTTCTTTTTCAGAGCTGCAGATAGCATCCATCACTCTCTTGCCCACAGATGCTGATCGACAGTGAGGGAGATAGAGAAGGAAAACAAAGGTATCCACAGACCCATAATTTCTGGAGCTGCTCGGTTCCCAAAATCGGATCTGGGTGCAACGACTAACACGTTGAGTCCAGCAGCCACCCTGGGTATCCTCTATGCCAGCTTTTGTCAGTGTTTTCTCTGCCCTGTTCCCTTAGCAAATGGCCTTTGCTAAATCTCTTTTTACTGCCTGCCACATTTTTCATGGCAAGTTGCCACTTTTTTAAAGAACTTATACCAGCCTTGCAGAATGGAACTAGCACTCACTGATTTCACACACTTTGGCACAGAAATAAGTATTTTATGCATGCAGATATTCCCAGTGAAGCTTCCAACCCCAGTAGAAGGGATCGTTGTCAACTGCAGTCATTACGGCACCTGAATAATAATTATTGCTCCTCATTTGGCATTGCCCCACCAACCAAAGAGGCACGCCAGTGCTTACCTCTTCTGCACAAACCAACAGAAATAGTCGTGAAGCAGAGCATATGCTATGTCTTGTTCCCACTGAAACATCCTGTGAGTTGGGGAGTGTATTTTATGGGAATAATGCTATCAAGAGTCTCTGCTGAAATTATACAGCACTGCACCATGTCCCAGTGCAGAGCTGGAACTTTACGTATGTGTATCATGTATATGTAATCAAGTACGCATACACATAAGCACATGTACAGACATGTATACATACTTATGCATGTTGGTTTGTATGTATAAATATTCATAAACATATACACATACGTAATTTATATACATATATAATACATGCATATACAAGACATACACACACAAATGAAGGCATAAATATATATGTATGTACGTACATTTTATATATGCACGGTAATTTCATCAGCTAATGACAGGGAAGTTTTTTAGTCTCCTTAAGGACTCTATTTGCTTAAGTGAGAAGCAAGATAAAATATTTAGAAAAAAAATGACATACTTTTGAAAGTATAAGAGAAATATTGTTTCAGATCCAGAAATGAAGATTTACAACTTGAGAAACGCAAGAAGGAAAAGAACTAACTTCAAAGCCAGACTAATCACATGCACACTATAATTTGTTGCTTTGCATCCTTTCCCCTGGTCATCAGAATTTTATTTACGCACAGAAATTCCTCAGGAACAGACAAATGGCTATAGAGTTATCCTGACATTTCCAGAATACCATCATGAAGTGGCTGAGTGACACTATTTAACCGCGGAGGCAAAAGCAGAAATACTCAGAAGTGCACTGCTGTTGACCTTCTACAGACCACAGTGGTCTCAGTAATCACTGTTGACATGACAACCTCCAGAAGAAGCAACGGATTTCACTGGTGAAGCTATAAAACTGTTCTTAGGGGTAAGAAACCAGCACTGCCACCCATGAACTGTGTAGTGTAAAGGAGCATAGGGTAATAATATTACAGTCTTCACACTGAAGGTGGTGGTTGTGTGATATGTCTGAGAGTCTAAACACACGTAGTGTCATGAAAATACACCACGAACACCCTCTCACCCAAAAGTAGTCTTCTTCTCCTCTAGGAGTCTTCCTGCTGCTTGCTTAAGTGGCAGAACAGGAAAAGACAGGGGTGTGTACAGAGAGGTGCATGATGTTTAATGAAAAAAATTGGAACAGAGATACTGTTTGTGATGATCTGCCCTTGTCTCCCCTCTCAGTGTCCAAGAGTGGGAGATAAGTCCTAAAAACACCAGTCCCACAAGCCTTCTCTCCAGCTGAGGTCAGAAGGGCTGGACCCTGGGGCTGGTTAAGGAGAAAATGATGTCACTCAGGGGCTTCGATGATGTTATCTCAGTCTGCATGAAGCCAAGAGCTTTTGAAGCACAAGCTCACTCTTCATGAGACACTCCACATCACTTCACAACGCTACCGAGAGGACATGACTCACTCTGCCCAGGTTACGGCACAGCACTGCGCTTTATATTTCTTTCTTCTGTGTTATTTCAAATGCCTGAAGTGGATTTATTGATTCTCTGAAAGTTGCTTTGTTAACATCATCTTTAGTTCCCCTTACCTGAACGTCTTAAGCTGCTTTGTTTAGAGGAGGGACCTGCCCCTCTTCCTCATGTCATAGTGAGTGCACACACAAAGCCCTGACAGCATTGCAAGGGCAAATTTTTGACACAAATTTGGCAGTTCTGAAAACAGCCAGGTACATCAGACTTTTGCAGAGGGGTGTTTCTGTGGTACCGTGCATATGGTAATGCCCTTCCCTGTGCACCTGCTACCACGGGGGCTTTGCGTGGGAGCAGAAGTCCCCAGCCAAAAGGGTCATCTGCTGTCTGTGTGCCTCTTCCCCTCACACCTCTCCGACCAAACTGCTCTGCAGATCAGAAGATCTCATTAGTATTTAAACCAGGACACAGAATATTTCCCAGAAGCAATTATGTACCCGAAATCACAGTCAATTTGTCTTGTAAAAGAGATAGGGGTCATAGGCAGGGATTTTAGGAGCAGGTTGGAGAAGCCTCTGTTGGCAATAACCCGTGTGAGAACCGGTCCAATCTTCAGGCATGAGTGTGGACTAGGACACCTCTCAAAACTCCTGCCACCCCCACAGATCTCTCTCTTGTTGATATACATGTAGGTGAAAGCCTGAATATTGACTGTGTTTGAAGACTGGCCTGAAGACAGAGGACGCATCTGAGCCTTTCTCCTTGAAATCGATTGGAAAAAAACCTGTGGCACAGCAAAGGTTAATATGTCGTGGGGAGAGAAACCCATTCTCAGCCTTTTCAACGCTTCCAGGTGGATCGCTATTTGACATACCGCAGCAGACACCCTTGTTTATTGACATTTACTGTTTCTTTGCAAGAACAGTCACATTCCCCAATCATTGGTTTTTCTTGTGGCTTTCATGCTGAGCCTGTAAGAACAGGATGTTCGAGAGCTGTCCCATATGGTGGCATGCTGTCTATTGTTCAGATGATTGGCTTCCAGCACTGGCTGGCTTTCACTTTTTTTGCTTTGAGTTGGTTATGGCTGAAACTTGCATCAATTGTTGGGATGGGGTGGAGAAACTGGGTCCCAGCAAAGGGTGAATCCACAAAGGGGGCTTCTTTTCATTAAAGGAATTTAACACATCTGCTGGAGTTAGATTTCTTTGTGTATTAAGGGCATTATGGTTCAAATTAGGGGGATATTTTAAGATCATAAGAATAGAATTCCCTTCTAATGCAGTGGTGTGTATTTTTGGTTTCATTATAATTCTTATTTATTTTAACACGTTTGTGATTTGTCCAGAGCTTAGGCTAATGTGCCTATTTATATGTTTATTTTGGATGGCTGTTATATGTAGATTTACCAGCATACTTGATTAAGCTAGTTTTCTTTTTTCCTGAACTATTAAGAGCATTCACATATACAATTGAACAGTAAGACAAAAACTGTCTGCATTAAATGAAATAAAATTTAAAAAAAACTGAGGAGATCAGGTTGACTGCATTTGTTTCTGTCAATAATTCTTGCTTTCTTTTTCTTCCTGTAAGATGTCTTCCACATTTTTTTCCCTGCTTCTTTCCAAATACAAAGACAAGTTGCGATGTTGTAACAAGAATTCATATAGAAAAACTATACTCTGTTCTAAGTAAGAGAATAAAGTACCCAGAGTGCATCAAATTATCTAATGCTAAGCCCTGCTAGTAATGGTTATGAATTACTTTTTTACTCCAGCTGGTGACCAATCTCTGTTTTAAAGACTGATGGTCTCTGCGATTTCATCCTGGTCACTGTAAATCTGTTTTTCAGGGCTCTCAGTGGATATTCCCTGACTTGTCTAGGTTGTCTGCCTCTGTAAACTTGTTTTAGCCTACAGCCTTTTCGGTTTGTACTGTAAGGGGTCGGAGGGGGGAAGAAAACAATCACAAATAAAAACATAGCCAAGTTGGCACCTTTCGCGATAGGCAAAAAATAGGCAAATTTTATTTTATAAAATTCTTCCTTACGTGCACCACATTTGGCAGAATTTGAAGGTTATGGAGGGTTTACTGCGTTAGAGGATCCAGCTTGTCTGGTATCTTCTCATTTAATACCAAACACTTGCTACCTAAAATCCAGCTTATTCGTTAAAAACCAAAACCAAACTCAAACCCAAAACAAAACATAAAAACAACAATGACCAAAAAAAAAAAAACCACCAAAAAAAACCCAAACCACACCACCCCCACAATTTATTAATTCACTAATATATCAGTTTATCATAATAATAAACAACTGAAATACACCCAATGACATATTCACAGATGGTCTCTCCACCCCGAAACAAACCCCTGAAACCCAAGCCCCTCACCACAGCTGAAGGCAGCATTTTCTTGCTCATTTTTGTTGCTGTTTTCAACCTGCACATGACTAACATGTGGAAACTGATGGAGTCAAATGCTGACGGATGCTAGACCTGAACACCTTTGAAGATTTAGTTCGAGGAGACTTTGCACCCACAATTGTAATGCCTGAGCATGTGAAAATGCGCATGTTTCCACCAGGATTTTCCAGAACCCGCATGGCAGAGGAACATTCGCGGTTGGGAACAGTGTTTCGCTACTTTCTAAGCAAGATCGCCTTGCCTTCCCTCATCACGTAGTGGCTCCCTAGCCTAATTTATTCTTTTCAGGAAGGGTTTTGTGGAATGCGTGGGGGCGATGGCATCCTCGTGCCACAGAGCTGGGCCTGCCGTGCACAGGCAGCGTCCCCGCAGGCAGGTTTGGGGAGCCCGGTATGAACAGGACTATTAAGTACACGCTCTATTTGAGCGGGCGTGCGCGCTGGATCTCTTTTCTCTCAACTCATTATTAACGGCGTGTGCGTGTGTTGGGATGGGAGGACTGCCTGGAATTACAAATGGGCTAATTTCTTTTCACAACTGTACATCAAGAAGCAAGAAGTTCGTAACGCTTCTTTCTTCCCAGGCAGATTCCACACCGTAAGGAGCATTATAAGGGTTTTTTTCTGCCTCCCTTTACACACACACACATGCTCTTTTTGTATCTCTCCCCATCTGAAATTTCAACAGCGCTACTGTGGAGGGAAATACTTGCTAAAACAAAGCGTGATGCCTGGAAGAGAAAGAATTATCCAAATCTAATTATTAGACACTGCAAGCATTTTGAGAGTCAGAGATCCTACTGAGATGGCAGAATGCCTCATAAGTAATGCAGCAGGCAGGTTTTATTTCATTTCTAGGAGACTATTCATCTGTGAATACAAAGAATCTTTGATAAGTATGCGCATGAAGAAAAACCACTATCATTTCGGTGACACTATCAATTACTAGTTAGCAAGTACCACCGATACACCACACTGCACAACATATGCAGTGTGCCCAGCTTGTAACTGGTATAATCAAGGAGTAAATAACATGCTGATTATTGGCATGTCGGCGAGTACATGCAAGAAGAGCACGATAGGAAGCAGTTTTAACGCGAGATTATTCACAGAGGTTTTCTACAGTTCTTGAGGAGGAGAGGAGCAAGAAGGCACACAGTGAACTCACAGACAGGAGCCTGATGGTGTTGGTACTCTCAGTTAAGGTTTTTTGAGAATAACACTGTGAAACCTTTGTGAACTTTTTAAATAGTGACAACTGGACTATGACTTACATTCATCAAAGGTCCAAAGGCCTTAATATGAGTGAATTAGTTTAACATTCTGAGGAAGTTTTTCTAAGCCTTTAGATAACTTTTGGTTGAGGGTCACCCTGTTAATTGGTGAGTAGGAAGACAAGATGTACATGTTCTCATGCATAGAAATACATACAGGTTTGACTGAGTGTACAATTCCTTTAACTGGTTTGGAAATCTTTGCTTTTAATGTTAATAGAAGTTTACTTGTGGAACATGAGCTATTTGAACTCAATTATAACAAGCAACGTGACTTCCACTTATTCAGATCTGATACTTTATCCAGATCCACCTTCACTCTAATATTCCTTCATTACAGCTATTGCATTGTAAAGAGAGGACTTGCCAGTGACCTGATATCTGCCCTCATCAGTGTTCTGTGTTTTTGTGGTGCTTTACGTCACCTGTTTTGGATTTTTAGAGGACAGTGGGACAGTCTGCTCCCACTGCCACCACTCTTGGAAGCCACAGCAGCAGGCTAACGAGACACACCAATTCCCGGTGCTGATATAGAAAGGAAAGTCTTAATGGCTGACATGGTGTCCTGAAGAAAATCCATAGGAAATCCATAGGAAACCAGGCCATATTGCCTCACAGAGCTGCTCATCCTGCATCCAGCTGCAACATTCAAGATCTTTGGTGTTCCAGACTCCCAAAATACATTTTCTGGTGAGAGTTTTTGGGTTACTGAAGGAGTTCTGGAAGGACGCTTGGATTAGTGATATAGATGTCTAGCAATATACTTCTACTTCACATTAATACTGAGAAATTGCAATATGTAATACAATTCATGGTAGCACTGTGAGTTAAAGTGCTCTCAATAACATAAAAATTACCAAAGTGCACCTTCACAAAACGTACTATTCATAATTTTTCAGTCAATTAATATGGAAAATGTAAAGGAGAACAGATTGTTTTCTATATCAACAGTTCACTGAGAAGATTGTTTTAATTACAAGGCTCTCACATCTTTTTATATTAGGTGTCTTGTTGAGGTTGAAAAGCCATTAGTGTCTCAATGTCTTGCAAAGCTTTCTCTACAATTGTATAACAGCTACTTAGCAGTTATATGAAGCATACCATTTAAACAAAATTTAAGTCCACAATTACTCTGTTAATAAAATGTAAATTTAAAAATACATGCAACCATCGTGAAGATGGAACATTTAATTCTCACTTAGCTTCCCACAGAATGAAGGGTTAATTTGGTAAAAGAGACGAGAAGACTGCAGTAATTGCTCTTATCTGCCATTTCGTGGGTGAAAATAACTTCTAAGACTTTAAATTCTGAGGCCTAAATCAAGTGTTCATTTTACCTAGCTATAACTCCCCTGGAACATTAGAAGGAATAATTAGCATAGATCTACCTGTATATCTTAAGTTATGGTTAATGCATGGGAATGGTGTGCTTAATTTTACTGCTTTGAAAATATACCCCTGGAGAATAAAAGAAAGACTTTGGAGTTCTCAATAACAGTAAAAAGAGAAGAGTTTGATTTATTTACTCTTTTTTTTTTTTTTTGTGTGTGTGTGTGTGTGTGTGTGTGTGATAACCTTGCTCTTTTTGATCCTAATCTTCTGCAAGGAGTATAAAAATGTGAAAAAGTGACAAAGAGGATTCCTGAGCACTACGGGGCTCCTTAGAATTACTACTCTGGCATTTCTCAACCAGAAGACAGCAGAGACACTGTGGTTTTCTTCTTTCAAAGCTATTGTTTGATGACTATATTATGCAATAAGCCTCTCTGTGGTCATCGTTACTATGAGAGGGAAGAATAAACGAGTCAGTCCAGGAGAAGCAGCAATGCCAGTCGGCACTTACTAGAAGGAAGGTCTTGTGATGCTGGAGCAGTCAGAGAAGCGGTTGCAGAAGTAGATTTTTAACAAAGAAGAAAAGTGCCATTGACCAGAAAACGAAGGTCCAGTACATTCAGGAGTAGATGTCGGGAACCAGTGAGAAATACAAAAAAACCCAGAAGTAGACTTCACCACTCCTGAACCCCACACTGACACTGGGCAATATTTCTCAGCAGGGAGACCAGCACCAAATTTACAAAGGGAGAAAGAACAGAAATGAGAGTTTGAAAAGTTAAGCCTCAGGGAGCAAGATCGCTCTTGTGGCCCAGAATTAAATGAGCCTAAGAGACTTTCACAATCAAAACCCATCAAATGCCAAAAGCAATTGGCCAAAGTCAAGAGTAGAAATGTTTTCATAGCTACCCAAACCTGAGCCATACATGTCTTTTAACTTGCTCCCAGAGGCTGCTCAGAATGGAGTAATTTGAGTATTTGTTGTTACCTTCAAACAACAGACATACTGGGAAGTCACTTCACCTATTTGGAACAGAACCTGCTCCCATTGTTCCTTTTCTAATACTAATCTCTCTTTAATTAATGAAGCTACCTCTTTTACAAGATGCACAGTCCAGGTCAGAAAAATGTTTAGTAACACTTAGGCATGTAAGTTCTATCATGGACTTACATAGGATTTAAGAACTTAAAACATAGTTGATTTTGTCCTATATAGTTTGACCGGGAAATGTTGAAAGTGAGTGACCTACTCACACAGCCAAGGGACCTCCATTTTACCTCCAGTTCTACCTTTACCATTGTCTGATGTTGCCTGCAAAGATCAAGCCGGTTGTTCACATCTCCTAAGGAGCTCACACCTCAAATTTTGAAGAAGAATCCTTTTCTTGGCTGTCCACTGGATGGAATTTTACAGTGAGGAGCACTACCTATTATCTTTCCCTGCTGATCTGTAAATAAATTGTGTCTCCCAGCATACCATAGAGAGAATGCGAAACAAAATCTGAATTTTCATGAAGATAGCTTCTTTTGTGCACCCCATTTTTAGTGCTCACCATCCACTCAGAAGGAGTTTGCACCTAGAAAGCAAATTTGTGGTGGTTTTGCAATGTCTTACGCCATTAAAGGCTACGTCAAAATAATTGTGTAAAAAGACATTTTTAAAAAGTGCTATTATTTCCCATGTCATCTGTATTATGGAACCTCACCCACAAAAAAATTAGCCATTGCTATTTATTATGTACCACTATAGCCTATATTCCAGATCAGGGTAAAGTCAGTGGGAAGAAAAGGACTGAAAACTGTATGTGGAAAAAATAGAATCAGTGAAAACAAAAAGTTTACTGCAGTAGCTGGTCTGCAGTAACTTACAAATTACTAACAACTTATGTAAGTTTTACATGTCTATTCCATCTGCTATTCATTAAAAAAACACGTTACCATGGTAACTGCCACATGCCATGGTATTTATGCTGCTTCTGATGTACAAAGCATAGTTTGTGTAGGAGTGTGTGTATGTATATGATGTGGCAGCTGTCGTCTCTGCCATTTTGTTGCTGCTCTAGAAAAAAATAAAGCAAGTAGTGGCTATGAATACTCATTTGAGTAACGATACTTGCGCCCATTTGACGAAGGGCCCACACAAAAGCTCCACATGGTTCTCATCTGACCAACCCACACACGGGGTGTTCTGGCAAGGGGGCAGAGCTGGGTGGGTTACCTTTAAAAATAACACTGCTATCTGTCACAGAATTAACAGGCTGGAAGGCAAGAAGATACCCGTATTTTTAGTGACATGCAGAAAATAAAGGCTTTCAGGATGACCCTCTTCATCTTTCTTTTAAAAATACAAATGGGAAACTGTGCGAATGGCTGTGCCCTTTAGCGAGATGTAAATTTGGAAAAGGAGGCAAGTAAAAGCGCTTCCCAATAGTCTTATCTCTGTTCATTATTTAAAAAAAGAGTACTTTATAAGGTGGACAAGCCTGTGAGAATAAAACAAAACCAAAATTTTGTCCAGTACTCAATTTGTACTGAACCTCTTTTGATTTTTAGTAGTATTGTGACATTTTTATTCTGTTTGCCATATATTTGACTTTGACATTTCACAAGCAAAATATCATTCAAAAGGCTATTTGCATACCATTTTAACTCAACTTACCCTAAATTGGTGTCTATTGCTACAAACTTCAGAGAAGTGGTCTTATGAGATTACTTTTTTGCTGCCTACCTGTAAGAGATTCTTAGTTTCATATTTGTGCTCTGAACTCTCAGGTAACTGTGTAGTTCTCCAGTTTAAGCCAATGCCCTTCGTTTTTACTGAGCTTGCTTGTCACAAGCAATTAGCAAATAGATATTTCAAGGTTCATTAATATGATTTCACCTCAATGATGACCTGTTTCAGCAGCAACAATAACACCCCAGGAACCCTGAACTCTTGTTGAGAAAAGCAGAGGAAATTGGTTGCTGTACCTTCACCTAAAATAATTTGATAGTTCAGTAGCTAAAGGGAAAGTACTACTTTGTGGAATATGTGTACTTGCATAAAACCAGAAAGCTGAGAAACTATCCTCAGTGCCATGAAATAACTTGTTTTCAGGAAAACATACCTGTAAACTGATTCATAACATGAGATGGAAAGAAGGGGCAATACTGATGACATGGGAGATTAGAAAACCCAGCCTGGCTGTATTTATTAGCCATCTTGCACACTTCTTGACAATGACAAATCAACAAACCATATCACAGTCCTGTATTACAGGAAATGAACCAAAGCAGCTCATGCAGAGCTGTTGCCTACACATCTTCAGCTGACTTTCAGGTGTCCCAGAATCATCCATTTCAGAAGAACTCTCTAGATCAGAAATCATGATATACAGCTGTGCAGAGATTACAAGGATGTAAATAGATGGTTTTCTTCAGCAGAATGTGTTTGCTCCTTACTGAAAATATCTCAAATGTGTATGCTGAGTAGAATAAAAAGCAAGAATCACTTATTCATGTGAAGGAGATATCAGGCCTCAGTCTGCATGGCATTGCACATTGTGGAATCATTTATAGCCTTAATCACAAGTGCTTATGAAATGCTCTTCCTCATCAGAATTCTCTTTTCATACTTGCATGCAAGACTCCAGGCACTTGCACAGGTCCAAGTGACCACAGAGCAGCCTGACATTGTGCTATCATAAAGTATCAGACCCTGAAGTCTTTTTCTCTCATGTGTATTCCAAAATGTATCTCTTGGCTCTCAAAACCAGAGGGATAAAAGAGCAAAACCTTGAAACTAACAAACGCCATTAAAAAAAAGACAAAAGGGATCTTTAAGAAAGACTCTCATTCTACAGTAGTGATACTTGGTGGGAATTACATCAGCCTCAACAACTCTCATTTTCACATGTCTTTGACCCCAGAAGGCTCTTTTAGCAGACAGGGAATTAGCAGAAAGTCAACATGTCATACTCTGACCCTGACATTTTCAGGTTTTAGAGTAACATAGTAAATAGCAATCTTATGATAAAGAATTTTAGGATTCATCCGGCACAGACCCAGTTCTGCTTATCTTTGGATTTTTCCTAAAGAATTGTTAGCATTCATCACTAAATCCATCACATGAACAGAATCACAAAAAAAAAAAACAACAAACCAAACCAAAAAAACCCAAAAACCCCAAAAACTAAACCAGCAAAACAACAACAATGACAAAAACACACACACCAAAAACCAAAACCAAACCAAACCAAACAAAACAGAAAGACAGCCAACCAAACAAAAAAATCCCACCACAACCTTATAAATAACCAAACAAAAATCCTGAGTCCTGGACATTTTGCATTCCCGGTTAGAACTAGCCTTGCACGCAGCTGTTAAGCAATCTTCTCCCAGACCAAAACATACCACTTTATCCAACCCACATTTAATTTTCACCTCAAGTCCAGTGTAAGGTATTTTAAGAACTGCAAAATCCATGGTGGGGAGTTTTCGTTCCAAAAAAATAGCTATTTTATTTGTTAAACTAGATTAAACTCGCTCACTGTGTATGCCTAAATAGTAAGAAAAGAGCTGGTAGAAATAACTGAGTAATTCCAGGAGGTCGATGACATCAACCACTGCTATTTGGCCTAGATTGCTCCACATACTTAAACGGTTATATTTTATCTACCACTGCATGCCTTCCCTCCGCATATTCAGTTGTAATTACCCTATCTTTCAGGATGATACCTCAGGTAGTCGTGACTGTTGTGCTACAGGGAGCTAGGGGAACATCTTCAGCTTTAAAAGCTCCTACAGGTTTTTGCAGGTGTGTTTGAGACTAGCAAAGCACAAATTAAGTTATCTAGTGCAAGAGTTAGACAATATGGACCACATGCACAGAGGGGCAATTAGTACGAACAAGGGAATAATCTACAATAGTGGAAAAATAAACAGAGATCTTTCACGTTGAACCTGAAATCCCAATTACATTGTAGAACACAGATGTTAGTCCCATAAAATAAATACAATTGGCACCTTTGGGTTATGATTAAATCCTACAGGCACTGAGAAAAACAGATACCTTTTCCCTTTTTAACGCATTTTCCTTTTCATTTGGAAGCAAACATTCTTTTGCACCCAATTCCCATCATAGTTATTTATATAAAGAAAATTATATTTAGTATCATTCCTTTTCTAGCTTATAACACACAAGAATCTCCTCTTTCCCTCTCAAGAGAGGGCAGGCAAAACTAAGATCAATGATACTGACAATATAACCATCCAAGCCAGGATTTCCCAGGAGTGCAATTAGTCTTCCTTGTCTTATCCTCATGTATAGACCTTATTCCCTTGCCCCTGGCTAAATCCAGACCATTTCAACAAAATATACTTCAATACAGCCCTTAGAACTAGACCAATTCTTCAATATGCCTCTGAGGATGTTAAGTGATATTCAAAACCACCTGTCTGAAGGTATTTCCTTAACATATTCCACTATAGAAATTGACCATGGAAACAATAAAAGCATTTTAGATTGTCATGCGTGCATTTTAGGAAGGCGGGTGTTGGGATTACAGTGGTTTACAGATTTATAATGGAATCATGCTATGTAAAACACTGGCTGTCTACTTTGCTGTGCATAGAAAACACAGCACAATATACCTCCTGTTGCAGAGTAATGAGGTCTAACCTTATGGGATGTTTCGCATATGTATTTCTAAGAAGAAAAACAATAAATTGTTACAAATTCCAAGAAGAAAGCAAAGCATTTAAACTGTAATACCAACAAGAAATCCGAGCTTTTTTCATTTCTGTCAACTATACTGCACAAAGACCAAGATAAACAAAAGGACACAGTACAGAAAATGGTTATTTCCTTTTTTTTTAAAAAAAAAAAAAAACAAAAACCAAAAACCAAAAAACCAAAAAACAAAAAACAAACAAACAAACAAAAACAACAACAAAAAAAAAAAAAAACAAAAAAAAACCAACCACAATCTAATTAATACCAACCCTCCCTTCCACTTCTCGGACTGATTTTCACAGCGGGGTTCTTGTTTAATCCTAAAGTTTCAGTCTTTTAAAAATGATGAGCATTACGTCCTGGGAATACCGGGATCTCTGAAATTCAGGTCTTTGATGCAACGTTTAGGCATCTAACTACCCCAAGGAACTTCAGTTTTCAATTGGAAAACAAATGGTTTATCGCTGCTAATACAATACCTTCCTGTACTGAACAAGGGTGTTTGGGACAGGTGACATGGCAGGTTTCTGTGCTTTGTGATACTTCAATCTCTAACACTTAAAATCTGTCAGCCAGCTCCGTGAGTGAACAGCATTGACCCAATTCTGCTTGTCTAGCGTGCAGAATTAGGAGGCTTGGACAGGGATTCAGCACATCAACCAGCGAGGGTCTAAACCACAGACCCCAAAAGACCCAGAAGAAGGTGTTTCATGTGTGATGCTGTCTGTAGGTGAAGGTCAGGCCTCAGTAAAGGTGGCGCCCAAGGTATAAAACTTCAAATTTAGACACCTTCTTACAGGGACAGAAGAAAAGCACGTAAAAGATCATTTTCCACTCATTCTGCAGTAGCTCTTGGGGTCTTGTGCAACCAAGAATGTAATCCTTGGAGTTACCAGAACAGAAATCAAAAGGCAGCTTGGGTCCAGGCAGGCAGCAGGATGTGCTCCCGGAAAAAGAGATGTGGAGAATCCATTTCCATATCAATATCTGCCTTAATGTAGTACATATGAACCCTTCAAAACGCAGCTACCACCTTTCCACGGGAGGAAAGGGTGAGGACTCCCACACAAATGGTCCTCCCTCCTGACCAACGGGAGCTGCAGGCACACAACTCCCTGGAGATCGGATCTTCTGGGAGCTTTGGGGCTTTCTGAGCCACCTTGGAGTAGGTAGACTCGAGCCACAGAGGGATGTTTTACCTGTATGCTGGATAAGGGTGGACCTTACTTGTTGACCTCACTAGTGACACAAGGGCTTTAGGAGTACAGGAATCAATAGATGTTCATGATAAAGGTAGGGGGTAAACAGCTTTCCACCACCACGTGTACCAAATCGTAGTCCCAGTCCAATCACCAAGTTTTGCCCAGTGTCATCGTTGGGAAGGACCTTTAGCTAGGATTGTGCACCCCATTTTCTTTCTTACCCTGCCAGACTCCTGTTATAACATCTGCTTTTTGCTTCTCTTCTCTATGTGGTACTTTTCCTCTCTGTTGTTCAGGGATGAGACCCTGTCTTGGACCCCTTAAAGATACGCAGGACAGGGATGAGAGTCACTGATGCCAACAGGATACAGCTTTTCTTCTTGGGTCAGACAACTAAAAGACAAGGAGATATGAATTTTCTCTATGTTAGTCAGAGGTAAGCACTTGAACCCTTTCCTCTACAACCAGTTTATCAGGAGATCTCATTTGGAGGAACAGAGACGTGGAGCTAAAATTAGAATATAACCTCATATTCTCACAGATTGTTTAACCTCTCAGTATGAAAAAGACCTGACCACTCCAACCTCCACTCTTGGGAAGTTTTTTAATGATCAGGCTACTGATCAGATTAGCACGATACACTAATCAGTACAGGGTAATTAGACCATTTAGGTCAGGTCTAGACACTAAAGCTCACAAGAGGCCCTAGTATTTGGATACTTGGTCTCCAGATCCTAAAGAAGGAGACACTTCTTCACTGAGTTGACTTCCTGCTAACCAAGGAAACTACTTAGTAAGCCTGAAAGACATAGTTGTAGGCATTCCTGGAGTTTCTGCCTAAAACCTAGTTTCCTAAGGTGTCTCAGTCTGAATTGGACTAGATTTTGTTTTTCTGAACTGTTGCCCTGCAATAAGTGCCTATGCTGTTAATCAACTGCGGCTATAACATACAAGCGAGATGGAAACTATGACTAAGCAGTGGAAAATTAAGGCTTAAGGTGAACTTTATGCTTAAAATTTGTTGATGTTGCATGAGAACGTAGGTCTCTGAGTCATGAACCTGGGTCCCACAAGACTGAGAACAATATGAATATGTAACCGCCTGAAAAGAACTTGCAGTCCTGTGTTTCTTATTTCCTACTTTATAGAATCATAGAATCACTTAGGTTGGAAAGGACCTTTAAAGACCATTAAGACCAACCACAACCTAACATCACCAAGTCCACCATTAAACTGTGGCCTTAGGTGCCTCATGTACATGTCTTTTAAACTCCTCCAGGGATAGTGACTCCACCACTGCCCTGGGCAGCCTGTTCCGATGCCTGACAACTGCTTCCTGGAAGAAATTGTTCCTAATATCCAGTCTGAACCTCCCCCCATGCAATTTGAGGGCATTACTTCTCATCCTATCACTTGTTGCTTGTCAAAGGAGACCAATCCCCTTCATGCTCCAAGCTCCTTTCAGGCAGTTCAGAGATCTGAAGGTCTCCCTTCAGCTCCTCTTCTCCAGCTGAACCCCCCTGGTCCCTCAGCCGCTCCCATCACACTTGTGCTCCAGCCCCTTCCCCAGCTCCGTTCCCTTCTCTCCACTCGCTCCAGCACCTCAAGGCCTTTCTTGGTGTGAAGGGCCCAAAACTGCCCCCAGGATTCGAGGTTTGGTCTCCCCAGTGCCCAGCACAGGGACAATGACTGACGTGGGTCTGCTGGCCACACTATCCCTGATACAAGCCGGAGTGCTGATGGCCTTTTTGGTCACCTGAGCACGCTCTGGCTCATGTTCAACTGCTGTCGATCAACACCCTCAAATTCTTTTCCACTGGGCACTTTCCAGTCACTCTTCCCTGAGCCTGTAGCGCTGTCTGGAGTTGTTGTGACCCAAATGTAGGACCTGGCACTTGGCCTTGTTGAACCTCACACAACTGACCTCAGCCCAACAATCCAGCTGGTCCAGATCCCTCTGCATGTCCTTCCCACCCTCCACCAGATCAATACTCCCACCAAGCTTGGTGTCATCTGCAAACTTACTGAGGGTGTGTTCAGTCCCCTCATCCAGATTGCTGATAAAGATATTAAACAGAACAGGAATTATGGCTCACAAAGGGTTCAGGGAAAATTTCATGAAATTAGGTCTATCAAAATATGAAGAATGCAGCAGTTTGCATCTGTGGGATTTGACCTCTTGTTCTTTTCCATTAATTCATATTGTCTCCAGTCTTCCCTTGTCATTGTGTCGCTGGAGTCTTTAGGCTATTCTATGCTTAATTTTAGTCTGTGTTTCACCGAGGCTAGTCAGGTTCAAGTGAAAACCAACTAATTATCAGCAAGGAAGCATGATGTACTGTGAACTGGCAGGTACTGGTTTCCAGAACTGAAACCTTCATCTGAATGGCCTGGCCCTCTCTCAGCGGTGATGCAAATGTACTGTGAAGGTCAGGATTCTCACAGCTCAGAAACAAGCTATAGTGAGGTGTAAAAGGTACCTGACCCCTGGACCATGGAATGAGCACATCAGCAAAAAATTATGAAACACAGGTGCTTCTTTTCAATGTGATGCATTGCTGAAATGTAGAATTTCAGTAGCCCTCAGACCTTTGCTCCCACCTGTGCAGTGGTCTGGATTTTATCCTCAAGGGAGGCTTGTAAACACTGTAGGAATAACAGCTTTTTTGAGACCTCCTGGAGCTTTTCCCTTGCAGTGACATCCTTGCTTGCCTAAGTAGCAAAAAAGGAACGAAGAAACATGATGAGAATCTGTTTTGTTGTTATCTCCTTCTTTGCTTTTCTTTTGCAAAATATATTCAGAAGAATGACAGGAGCCTCATAATAAAAGATCATTACCGAAGATATCCTCTCTTATTTGCAGCTCCTGGAGTGGAATCAAGAGCATTGGCAAGCTACACTGTCTTAAAATTGTGCTATTTGACAGGTAAAGATTTTATTGAGAGAGTTTTAATTTTATTTCTGTATCTTTTACATAAAGGCAGAGGGTGGGGGGGAGGAGAGAAGGAGATGAAGTGTGGAGGCATTCAAACCCTATACAAAAAATCACAACAGCATGGGGGTTTTGCAGGGGAATTCCACACTCCATATACTGTTAATTTAAACTCCTAGGTTAACACAATTTCTATAAACACAGGGGTCTGCAGGATCACATAGGAAAGGAACCAAAGACTAATAAAAGGTAGAAAAGGGAATGGCAGCTGTTAAGCTGGAACAGCAACAGAAACAATTCCATCGCATAAATGAAAGGAATTATGATGGAAAATGTATAATATGGAACAGCAAAGGAGACAGGATAATGATTTACTGAAACTTCTGTGCCTCATACTTTGGAGCAATAATGTGAAATTTGGCAAAGAAGAGTATGCCCTTCGCATGAACCCTTTATCCTTACATCCCAGAATCTGCCTTCAGTAAAACAGCTTCCATTCATTCATACACAAGCACAGGTTTGGATTTACCTCGGCCGCAAATTGGCAGGAAAATGGGGTAGGTTTAGGAAAATAGGAAAAGGAGGCCCATAAGGAGGACAGAACAGTCCCTTCCTGTACCTGGACCATTCCCAGTATGAAGTGTGCTCTGATTTTGTACACACTTTAAAGCCCAGCAGCTACACCTAGATATACCCAGTGTCCTTGTCCCATGGGTGGTGATGACCTGCTATTTCTTCCTGGTATTACATTAGTTTAAGTGACGGTAGGCAGTTATAAAGCTAAAGCTTGCACTGTAATGGTAATAATCAAAATGAGAATAGAAATTCTCTTTTTGGTTTGGGTTTTGTTTTTTGTTTGTTGGCTTGGTTTTTGTTCTTGTCTTTTGTTTGTTTGGTTTGGTTTGTTTTCCTTTCACGTGTTTGACATCCAAACTTTGGGATTCTTTCAAGGTCACAATTTCAGATATTTTCATATAATGTCCAGTAATATTTAGTTTCCTTTTTTAAAGTTGATTCCCTTGAATATAAACTCCAATATAAATCGAATCCTTAGTAAACTACAGCTCTTTATTTTCCCCAAGGATGAAGGAAGCATCTGCACTTAGCAAGCACTTCAGTCCTTAAGGGAAGGAAAGTGATTTAAAAAGGGCATGGAAAATGAATGTAAGGGGTTGTGGGGTTACTGGAAGCAGAACAGGAAGTAACGAAGAGCTGTGTAGGAAGAATGAAGTTCAGTAAAAATTATAAACAAGTGAACTGCTACTTTTCCCATTATCCTACATTTTCATCTCTCCCCCTCTTTCTTCTAAATTATGGTCATGTCAATGTCTCCGACTAGTCACTTAGAGCCATTATAAGGATCCTGTGTGTGTGACTGCATGCGAACTGTCAAATAAATGATCAGTTGTAAGCGACAGTAAAAGATTTAAAAAAAATCTATCCCATATATTCATCTATCCCACAGGGATTCATTGTTCAAATAAACTGTTGTGGCTTTTTTTCACAGCTACTATGAAAATCCAGATCCTGCGAAAAGTGAAACTGCAAACTACATGTTTAGGAAAAAAATTGAAAAAAGTTGTATCATGGTAATTGTTACATTTTGAACCAGGTTCAGTAAAGGGATGTCAGTTTTGTTCACTTGTTTACTTTTAAGAACTGCCATCCCTATTTGCTATGAACTGAAAGTCCACACGTAAATAATTCTGGGAGCAATTACCAAATGTTGTGATTTTAGAAACATATTTCTATGTATTTATGTGCACAAGCCACTGCAGAGTTTTAAATATTTTTTTTCACTGGATTCCATATAGTTCTGGTTGTTATTCCGCCACAAGTATCTATGCCCCATGTCACCACAAGGGCATTAATTTTAATTTTAACAAATGTAAATGCCAGTGAATTATGAAAGCTGAAATCTACCAGTATGAAATGCTCTGAGGGTGGTTTATTCTCAGGCAAAGAAAAAGATACAGTCAAGAAATTCCCTTCTCTGTCCTCTTGTAAACAATGGTTTGATGTGTGAATTACTTGAAGGAACAGTGCCTCGGGTACGTCGCTCCCTGAGTTTTGGTTCTGAGAGTCTCGGTTTAGGGCAAGAGCTGCAGCTGCTGTTTGAGGGATTTTCCCAGATCTGGGTGTATCAGGTGTTGGTTGACGCTTCGAGCACTGAGACCTGTCATCACACTGACAGGGTGTGACATAAGGGGAAGTTACAAGAAGCAGCAAGGCAGAAATGTGAAAGAAAACTCGTGCGGATACCAACCAACATTTCGAGTAGAAATTGTTTAAAAAAAAGAAAAAGTTGAGAGTTCCCTGAATAAGAGAAAAAGGATCTTAGAAGAACTAAGCTGTCATCCTGTGCTACACCACTAACTCCAGGGTGGCTCTGCCAAGGTGGTGTTTGGTACTACATGAGTATTCAAGTCTGAATAATGAGAAAATTTAATCCTTGTTTAATTCATTAATATTCGCCATGATTCTAAGTGACATTGTCAGCAGCTAATTTAACAGCAGAGCTTCACAAATGAAAGATCAACGCAGGGGAAGTTCCTCCGAAATCTTAGTTTATGCAATGAACATGATCTAAAATCTACAGCCCAGACAGAGAGGTGTCTAAACCAGCCAGCAGCTGGAGCAAAAAGGTGAAATTACAGATGTTTGTGACTGAGTCCCAAATCTTTTACAGACCTCTCGTTTCCTGACACCTATTGATTGCCACAGGAGGAAACTCTGGCCAAAGCAGTGATTTATTTTTCTTATTGTAGTGAGTACCATACCTCCTCCACACCCTTTCGCACCCAGCAATGCACTAAGTCAGAGCTGAGTCTGAAAGAAACAGGTGAAATCCAGCAACAACAACGAAACAACCCAAAAAAACTGATATAAACCTAAATAACTTTCCCAAATTTAGAATTCAAGAATTAAGAACATGACAATGACATCCGCAATTTACAAAGGCAGATATTAGAGGTGCATCGCAATTAGCGCACCAGATCTGACAGAGAAAGGCACCAATGTCAGAACATTTGCTCACATCTTTATTTTTGCCTTTGGAACTCTAAAGAGGGGGACAGAAGGTCTACAATGTAAAACAACAAAAAAATCACCATTCTCACTTCATAAATATAAAGGTGTTACACAATGAAAGACCTCTCTGTGGTCATTTGGTGCTTGCAGGATGTTCACAAAAACAAACAAACAAAAAAGAAAATTCACGTTTCTCACTTTCTGAATGCACCATCAGTTCTTCCAGGTTACAAAACACAACTTCAAATGAAGTTTTGTCACCAAAATGAACTCCTAATCGTATTCCGGCTGATTTCTACAGAAACAGAACAGTTTTATTTATGGTGTCCTTTCCTTTAGAGCAGTTGTTTCAGCCACTGGAGCTTTCCAAGCCACTCAGCAGGAATTAATGTGGGGAAGTAGGAGTAAGTTTGAAGCTCCGAGTGCAACCACACAGCTGGAAGCACCTCAGCAGGTTTATTGATTTCTATTCCTATGGAAAAGAGAAGGTCTCATGCAACCTGTCCTGAGGATGACAACTATCTTGTTCTAGTCCTATTTTACACCTAATAGATAGCGTTGCACTGTCCACTAGATTAATTCCCATATTCTGCACACTGGGCTGTATAGTGGAAAAAAACAACAACAACAATAAAAAACAAAACAAAACAAGACAAAACAAAACAAGACAAAAACTTTGGAGATTCTTACATAAAACCACAAAGAAATAAAGCAGAAAGTAGCTTGGGTCAGACTTAGGGAATATACAATTAGCAGAAGACTGAAGAGAGGTGGGAATGGTGGCTGGAAACCACTTTTCCACTTCTCTGGTGTCAGCCAGCCTTGGAAATGGATGCTCTTCCATGCCTTGGAAAGAATTTACACACTGGTTGCAGCCATGCACACTGCAGTAACCAACTTCCAGTCACTGGTGCTGTCTCTAGTGATCTGCAAAACTTCAGCTTTTCTGATGTAAATCTGCGAGATTCTGCAAAGAAGTCCACATCTAGTACAATTTCAACTCTTAATGAGAGAGTGAGACTGCGGCAAAATCAGTTTTACCGAATGTGTAAGTAAGAGCGATGAGCATTTTTGCATGCCTTTTTAGCAACCCTTGTCTTACAATAATGAGGATGTGTGTTGATTCTTCAAATTCTACCATTTTCTTTTTTAAAAATTTGAAAAAAAAATAAAAGGTTTGTCTATCTGATAAACAGTCAATATTTTCCATGTACTCAAGCTTTCATATGTTGAGAATGGCAAGACATACTTTTCAGATACAGTTGAGGATGCAACATGTGGAATTAACTAGATTAATAACCCATGAAGAAAGAACTGTGACATTGATTGTCATGCCATTTGTACTAAGCAGGGTGTAAAGGATAGCAGTGAGGAATCAGGATGAAGTTATGACTTGCTATGAGAACACTGCATTGCAAAAGATTTGCAAAAGAGCAGGGTATTTTATTCTTAGTTTACTTCGATACAATCCCTTCAGTGGCCAATAATAACTATCACCTGGTAATTATTTTGTGCCCTAAGCCAGATGTATCAACAGTGTCAGCTGAACTGAAATCAGCTGTTACTCATGATACAGAATTGTCACAGATGGTAGTAACTGATAATTAGTTATCTTTTGCAGAGAGGTTTCAAAAATACATGTCAGATTTAGACCTGTGCAGAAAATTCAGAAATGTTGCTGTATTTTTTCTAAAGGTAGTCAAGGAGCAGGACTACTTTTACCTCTTGGGGGAGTTAAAGGTGAAACAAAAATTCAAGCAAAAAGAAGTATACTGAATTTAAGCAGTTTCGTACCTGTTTTTCAAATAACTGTGATGGTGATGACAGTGTCAACAGGGAAATTACCATTTCTCAACAAAATCAAATATGATTACCTGAAAAAATGTTATTCCATATATGTTTTATATTTGTAACAAGAAAATATGCCTGCTGTATCCATAACTAGAGTTGATAGCTAGTGAAACTGTGCTGTGTAACTTTCCTATGTGAAAACAATGGAAAATATACTTAAAAAGAAAGGGAAAGCCTGAGGCATGAGAATATCATTTAGTAAAGTCCAGACATGAATCATGGTGTTTAAAATCATTAGTATTCTTAATCCAAGTAAAACAGAAAGCTGAGCTAATTCAGGTGTTGTACAAATAAAAACTTTCTAGCTGTATTTAGGACAGACTCAGAGAGAGAGAGAAACAAATCTCAGTTTATACTAGCAAGATAACAGTATAGCACTGTTCATTTTAATAGCAGACAAAAATCTACATGGTACATCAAAAGACTGCAAGGAACATTTAACTACTCCATTTTAATCATTTATTCTACATTGCCAAGAAATCACTGCATTTATTCTCAACTCAACAACATAAAAAATGGTCATACAGCTTTCTTTCTGCTTCTTATAAAAAACTCTTTTAAAAATCTACTGAATTGACTCAATCTGCCTTTGGTGATACAATATCAAAACTCCACATTTGCAAAAGCAACCCATCAGAGAGACAATCCAATGAGCTGAAAACAAGTGGTCCTTAGAACAAACACAAAAATGTCTTGTCCCCATCTGAAACAGATGTTGGAATTGCAAATAGGACATGGACAACTGGACAAATGCTTCTAGTGGTGTGCAGCTCCCAGTCCTGCCCAGGTGCCGAGCAGCGTTTGGAAAAGTGTTCTTCATACACTGCATGTTACGCTTGCATGCTCAAGCTCTGCAGATGCAAGGAAGTGAAGATTTATGGACAAACTTGCAGCCGCTCTCAATTCACAGTTCAAACGTGGTCTTGGAGTCCTCCCATCATCACAACAGTGTGGTGGTTCAGGTATAGTTCACATCTTCCTTCTTCCGAAACAAAGGGAAACAATTGAGTTTAAGAGTAAGCGCTTCTTCATGCTCAACCTCTTGAGTTTTCCTCCACAAGTGCCGCATGAATTCTAATGTTTGTCAGAAGACACAAAAAAGCAGAGAAAACTCAATCTTAAAATTTAAATCAACAGCCAAGTGATAATGCATTATGAATTAGCCTCTAGAAACTCTCTTCTGAGATGATTAGCTTCCAAAGTCCATCATCTAACTATAGAAAATTTGGTGAAAAGCAAGTCAAGATTAATCAGTCTCATTTAACAGAATTATAAATATTTCCTACAATCAGATCAGGATAGCAGTTGGCCATATTGTCAGAAAGAGTCTTGTAAATGCAAAAGTTATAAATAAATAGATAAGCCTTTTGGTTGGTTTGCTTCTTGCATAGAGAAAGAGCATGATTTTTTCATCAAGTTAAAGAATGTTCGATAATACTGTTTTCACTGAAGCGAAAGATTAAATTGAGAATAGAGCAGGAAAAAAAAAGAAAAAAGAAAAAAAAAGAAAGAGTGATTACTTATTTGACCATGGGAATCGATTTAATGAATGCTAGAGGTTGAAATCTTTACTGATTATTGTCAGTGATGACATTTTTTAGATCCTGATTGAAAGTTCCACAAGGCAAAGAAGTACAACCATCTCCATTTTGAGGAAGGGGAATTGGTACAAGGATCATCTTTAATGAGTTCTGGCTAAATCCCAACTCCGTGACCATGACAGTTGAAGCCCAAAACCTTCCCATTATCTTCCCAGTTGTTCTAGAAAGGAAATATGGAGACAAGAGCTGAAGCAGAGCTGTAACAGAGTTGAGTTTGAGTTGGGTTCACTAGACTCCTATGAATATTATGGTGCCCACTCGTCAATTAACACTCATTCTGCAGTTTGGACATCACCAGAGAGCGAGACATTCGCAGCACAGTGTCAGAGAAAGTTAGACATATGAGGTATCTAAGATTTGTTTACCTCTGCATGGCATTGTAGAATTATTCTCTCTTTTCAGACCTCAATTTATTATTTTTTTCCCCAAACAGTGTTTCATCTCCATGTCTGTCAGTAACAGGGAATGAAAGAAAAGTCAATGGTTGCTTCTTTTCCACAGGAATGCTATCCCTCCTCTTGGTTTGCAAACCCTAAATTACTTTGCCATTTTGTGTTTGCGCTTTCACATGAAAAATGCTTGTGTCTTCTACAAGTTTATTTGTGAATTTATTTTTTATGTTTTAATTAGAAATTCATCAATAATATTTCTTCTCTGAAGCTGAGAAGTGAGTTTCAGAGAGTGATTAGATCCATTCCTCTAAAAATTTCCACAGTTTTTACAATCCATCAAATAAGCAAGCCCTGACAATACAAAATATGAAGAAATATGGTTACTTCAGCTGCCAGCAATTGTACCAAAATGACAACACAAAGAAGAAAAAAATTATTACATTTTTAAGCATTCTCAGATGAAGAACACATATCCTCAGAACACCAAATCTCTGCCTACTCCCAAAAGAATAAAGAAAAGTGAGTTTGTGTCTTCTCCTTGAGATTTCTCTGGATCTGGCAGGAGGGGTAAGACCTTGTTTCTTACTATTTTGTCAAGTCAAACCCAAAATGCACATTTTCTCTGATGCTGAGACAGATCACTTTCCAAATGGGAAGGTTCTGAACAGAAATACAAGAGCTGTGACTGTGGGAACCAGCATCAACCTGTTTGTACAGCAGGTGAACCACAAACACACAAAGTTTCAGATGTCAATGTCTGAAATCACTCCTTTCGGTAATCCCAGCTTAGAAATCAAGCAGAAGTATTCTGAATTTATAGATTAAATCGTGGCTACACAATATTTTTTACATCTCCTGAATTTTCCCACTCTATGCTCTTTTTTTTGTTGTTGTAATCCTGCAAGAAAGGGAACAAGATTAAATACCAACACAGGGAAAAAAAATTACATGCATTATTCCCGCCCTCACAATACTGTCTCTTAATATTTTATCACAAGAGAGTTTGTAAAGTCGGCTTTAAAGTGCCATGCCAACTAAAAATACATACGTACTGTATGAACAGAAGAAAATCTCATATCTCTCTCTGCTCTCCCAGCTGATAGTTCTTGTCATCAGAACTATAGCATTTGATTATGATGGATTCACACTGAAGAGAGGGACATCTGTGTCATGAAAACGAAGGCTACTAAACTTAGACATACACTGGCTGTCCAGGCCAGTTACCCAAAGCACTACACCCAGTGTTGTTTTTCAGATCCCTTAAGGGAAAAAGGTTGGATGAGTGCTTTGAGTGGCATTGCTCTCAACAGACCAGGACTCAATGAGGTCGCTTGGGAGGCCCATAGTGCACAAGGTGGATTGCTGGAGAAGCACCTGAGGAGAAAGACCAGTAAGGTTTGCCCAAGGGATAAGGAAGGTTAAGACCCTTGAAACAAATTGCTTTTGTTCGGATCTGAGAGGGACTAGAAGTTACCTCTACCGCAGTTTCTGTTTAGGTTCTCAAAAATCTGCTGGAAGCACAGAATCATAGAAACACTATAAAATAATTTGGGTTGAAGGGACCTTCCAAACTCATCCAGTGCCACCCCTGCCATGAGCAGGGACATCTTCACCAGCTCAGGTTGCTCAGAACCCCGTCCAGCCTGGCCTGGGATGTCTCCAGGGATGGCTCATCCACCACCTCTCCGGCCAACTTGGCCCAGGCTCTCACCATTCTCATTGTGAAAAATTTCTTCCTTATGCCTGGCCTGAATCTCCCTCCTTTAGTTTAAAACCATCTCCCCTTGTCCTATCACAACAGGCCCTGCTAAAAATTCTGTCCCCATTTTTTGTATTGACCCCTTTAACCCACAGAAAGGCTGCAACAAGGTCTCCCCGGAGCCTTCTCTTCTCCAGGCTGAAAAAACCCGAATCTCTCAGCATCTCAAGAAGAAAAATGAAAAATGCCTTCTGGTTACAGCTGGTAAACTTTAGCCCAGGCAAGAGGGTTAATTTCACAGATAACAGCCTTAAAGGTTGCAGGTACAGAGAGCAACAGAAGAGAAGCAGTTCGCAATTTTGTCCTGCTTCTGAATCACTTAAAATAGATACCAGGAGCCCTGAAAAGGCTTTGCTGGCAGTTGAGTACCTGAATATAAAACTGAAAAACCATTTTGAAAACTCGGAGAGGAAATGTGGTCCAATTGGATCAATAATTTGGAGCACAGGACCCAACCATTGTGACCACACAACAGAAATAATTGCAATCACTGCTAAAAAAAGTAACATATCTCAACACAGCTGAGATCAGGCTAATGATTCACTTTGTTTTAAATGTGAATTATTGAAAGCAGGAATCAGAAAGTTCAAGGATGAAATTAGCCTCAAAACAAATTAATCTATTTTAAAAGTTTGAGGGGGAAAAAAAAAAAAAATCCCAACTTTTACAGTACTGGGAAAAAAAAAAATAAAAAATCTACAGAATACAACTCCAAGCTTCCAAGCTTAAAGTCAATCTGATGATATATCTGAATACTGATAACCCGGGCACAGATCCATCTCCAGAGAGAGATATGCCTGCTATGATTATCTCTCTGGTAGCTGTCAAACAAAGAGATGTCATTCTGTCTACAGTTAAACAACAACAGATGGAACAGACCCTCAGCCAAGGTAAGTAGCATCACTCCAGTGCTTTCAAATGGAGCCTTACTGTGGTTTGTACCAGCTGAAGATCTGTTCCAAACCCCTATTCCAAGGCTAGGGTTAATCTCATCTCTAATATTAATATAAGCTGAGATCATCACTGAAGAAGCTACAGAAGAAACTATGTCTTTGAGGCACAACCTTGTGTTTGTGGTATCGTTATGACATGTACTCTCATCAGTCAGGTTTTCCACTTGCTTCTGAGGACACTTAACGTGTAAATCCTCTCAACTTCATAAATTCATGAGCAGCAGTATCCTGCAAAAACATGGTATTCTTGGGGTAGAAGACATCCCATCTTATCTGATTTTCCTCATCACATCTGGCTAGTTACCTGCACTGCTTTCATAACCTCGACTGGAAGAAACAGGACTTTTCCATGGAAGCAACTTACTAGTTCTAAGGAGGTTGCCTGAAATTGGCCAGATGGTCCAAGCCCCTCCCTGTGAACACACTTCTCCTTCTGTTGACTATAAAGACATAGAAACAACTTGCAATGATGTTGATACCTATTCTACAGTTCTTTACATATAGGTGAGATAAGTTCTAGACACGGTGCCCTACCCTTTTTTAACTGTAACAGTAGGAATTAATGCACTAAAGAATCCAGTCACAATTTTGCTAAATGACAGTTCTCACACTTTCTGTAATATTATAAATTAGGGATCAAAATTTATGAAAAATATGGTTTCTAAAATTTATATGGTAATTTGAGGCTATTTTATGTCTAAATCAAAACAAATTATCCACCAAGAATAGATGTAAATTCTACATGAACATTTTCATCTACAAAAGAATCTCTTAGAAAATAAAAAGGAATAGAAAGAATTCTTCATGTTTACCAATCTTCATTCCAAACTTCCCAGAAGTCTAATAATATGTGATATCTTGACCCAAGACCGTAGTGCTTTGGCTGGAATACAATATGTAAGGGAATTGTTTTCTGTTCTCTCAAGTGACTTCATATTGAAATCAGCTTAATCCACTGATATTCGTAATGAAATATTAATATATTTTATTTTGGTCATAAATTTGCGAAGTGGTTCTGAAACACCAGTGTTTTAGGACATGGATGTTGAAATTGTGATTCATAGACATCACAAATAGGAAATGTCTATTAGAACAACCATTCCTGCCAGTGCAGTCTTGCTCCCCAAAGAATGTTTTCTGGTCTTTTGTCCATTCTAGTTTCAAAGTCCATCTGGGTGTATAAGTTACACTATTATGAGCAAGTATGTTATTAAAATGTGTAATGTGCTTTGGTTCTATAATTTTTGGCCAAAGAGCACCCTTTTTTACACAGTGTGGGAAAAAAAAAAGAAAAAAGATATTTCTTCTTTTGTTTACTCTTTTTCTGGACAGGACCACCCAAAAGCCCACTTCACAAGGGACCCACATCAAATGGTGTGTATTACTCTGAAGCAACCACAGTGGCTAAGGCCAGTGCAGAGGTAGCCAAACATGCATCATAATCTTACTTTAAGTACAGCTACAGCAAACTGGAGTTCAAGGCCATCTGAAAAATGCAGTGAGAAAGCTTTATAAGCACCCAGATGGTGAAGTTCACCCTCAGTCCCATCGTGCTGCAGGTACGTTACTGTCAGTTGAATGCTAGTGCAAGTGTCTGCACATCAGGTGCAATGGCTGCAATGGAGACATATATAAAGGGGTACACCACATAATAGAAAAATGGTGTTACAAGGGAGACAAGGGCATTAAAAAATGTGCAGTGGGCAGAATGATGAGCTTGTAAAAAAGATCTACTCAGACCAGGTCATCCTTCTGAGATCACTTGGAAGGCTCATGTAGTAAATAGGTACTTTGGTGTACACCAGAACCTTGATTGATTTCCTTTGATCTTATATTAGACCAAGAAATGCTTGGAAAGAAAGGACTTTTATTTTACAGTGTAAGCTAAATGCAACTCTGTCAATTTGAATGAACAGTCCTTCCTTCTTACGTGATCCCCTCTGATGTCAGAGTAATGTATGGTACTTAAATCGTAGTGTCTTACCTCAAAATACAGTCACACAGTTACTGTTAATTTAAGTTATCCCATCCTCGTTTTGCAAGCTAAAACCTCATAGACAGAGGAACGTAACCATAACTCAGTACCCAGCCTCAACATATAATTCCCAGAATCAGGTTCTTGATGTAAAAGATCTAGCTTAGGATTCATGTTAGTCAACACAAAACACTAAATGTGGAGGTTTTCTTAAATCCTACCTGTCCTACCTAAAGATACCTGTGCATTCGGTATCTCTGCAGGTTCAGAGTTGCAAATCTGGAACTAGATTAAGACATCTTAAGCAAATCTTTAGATACAGAAAAATGTTTTTTAATAAAGGTAGCACAGGACACTCAAGGTGGCAGCAGGTAAATATTTAGGGCTTACCTGCCTAGAAAGTGGGAGGCCTAGACTTCAAACCCTCCTAAATCTGAAGAATTTAAACTCATGCCTCAGACTTTGTAAAATTTCTTAATCACGAAATTAACAGTGAAGGAAAAGAGGAGAAGGAGATAGTGCAAGATGACCCACCAGAGCAGAGAGCAGGTAAAACAAGGTTTGGCTAGAACAAAACAGATAAACTCTGTGGTCCTCTGAGGGAAGAAACGAGGATTCTGGTAGATGAATAAGCAATAAACATAGCTCAAACATGAACTCGGGAATGGTGTCTTCCCAAATTTCACATCAGGGGGGAGATAGAGAAGTACATACAGAAGCAGATTGATCCTGGCAAGGTTGTCATTAAAAAGTCCGTGCCATCCACAGCACAACAGGCTATGTCTGGCAAAATGCTGTTTTCTCTGAGGCTTTCTCATCCCTCCAAAACCTCGGGAAAGGGCTCTAAGACCTTCCTGTCCCCCAGCTCAAACTCCACTCTCTTATGTTTTGCTGTGAACACAAAATGTGTCAACATCTCATTTCAGGGGCAGTTGGGTGTAATGGTAAACATTTTATTGGAAGCAGAAAGCAGAACCAAGATCTTTGCTTTCTAATCACAGGCTTTTCTGTCATGTTACTTGTCCTATATGTGTGATTTCTCTTTTCATGAACTTCTACCATCCTTCCTGCACAGCAACACGGCTTCAGTAGTATGTACAGCATTTCTCTCATCCCACAGTAGATCACAGTAAGAGGTAGAATATTTTAAATGTCACATACTGAAAAGACCCTACAGGCCTTTTCCTCACAGTTCTCAGAGCATTATACCCAATGTGAGGAGGTACATGAGGAGGATGACAGGTCTTTCTCCTTCCAAGCTTGAAAAACATATGCATACATGTTGCCAAAACTACCACACTTCGTGCTGAACTCAACACTCTTCACACATGCCCGGCACTCAGAGCACACCCAGCAGACCAAGACCTGCAGGAATATTACAGATTTATAATTTCTAAATAGAACCCTAAATGAGGTTATTTCTATTCTCAGCCCATCTGAAGACAGTGGTGCCTTTGAACATATTTAAACGTTCTTTGTCTGTCTTTTCTTTCCCAGCCAAAGCCATGGCATCCATATCATCTCAGGCACCTAAGCAGGCTGAATTTTCATGGAGTAATCCCCTGAACAACGACACCTAAATTAAGCTTGAGTTACACTTTAGGTTCCTAAGTGCTTTTTTGGATGTCAACCAGACTAAGAAACTTACCCAAGGTCATGCAGGAAGTCTATGGCAAAAAGGAAACTGATCTGGGGTCTCTGAGGTCTAGGACTGGCACCCGCAACACTAGAGCATCTTTCCTCTCTCTGCTTCTCCTATCAAACCAAAAATGACAGAAAAGATTAGAAAAGCTAGTGACGGGAATGAACATGTTGTGGAATAAATTCATTTCATCTACAAGACTCTGAAACATGATCTATACTTACTTTTATCCACTTATTACTTTCTTACCCTCTGCAGATGATTGCAGATATGCCAAATCCATCTATTTATAGAACAGAGAAGCAGTCGAGTGTTCTCTAATGCACCACTTCCAAGTGCAAGCAATATATACTGACCAGCTCATAACTGTCTTGGCAAGGATTCACACACCTGTTAGGATTTTAATTTATCAAAGACAGACGTATTTATATTTATGTCTAAGACTGTGTGCTCATGAAATAGGAAAGGATGTTAAAACAACACTAGTGCTTTAAGAGAAGCCAGGAAAATCAGAGTTAAGATTTCTTGCTCTGTCCTTAGCTCACCCATGCTATGCACAGCTCTCGTATATGCATAGAAACAGCCCACGAACAGAGGTGATTTGCGAAAGAAAGCCTGAGGCAAAGACCCAGAGTCAAATCCAACTGGAAAAACACTAGTTGAGTTCATAGGGCTCTAGAACGGCGGTGCCAAAATCAACCGAACCTTTAGGAAATGCCAGAAAAATAAAAAAAAAAAAAAAAAAAAAAGGGCAAAAACTAAAAAAAAAAAAGCCTCAATTGTACCTACAATTGTCTAGACGACGTGGTGTTCAGGTTTGGCATGTTTCATTTTTCTTTGATTAATGAAGGAGATTATAACAGACTTTCTCATTTGAAGGCTGTTAATATTCTTCCCGTGTTATAATGGCCCCCAAGGATCTCGAGGAGCGTACAGGCACTCCCACCGATTCCCTGTTGTTTTCCACAGACTTCGTGCAATTTCGACAGTCCCGTTTTCTTTCAGAGCCATTACAAACGTAAGTGATACACCCCCATTATCAGCAGATCATTGAAGTGATAGGTAGTAATGACTCCTTAAGAGGCAGACTGTACATCAATCTGCAGTGGAGTGTGTTTTATAGACCAGGTATAAATTCCAGAGGAAAATCTGACAGACCCTTGGCTGAAACAACTTCTAACAGCACAGACACTTTGCAGTGACAATAAAAGGTTAAGAACTGAGGTTAACGGGAGTTGCACACTCAGAGGAAGCATAGTCTCACTCCAAAAGTTTATTAAAAATCCTGTTAAATTCATTGTTTTGCCCTTCAAGCATACCACTTTTGTAGTCAGTGTTAAAATTCCAATAATCTGTTTGTTTGATGAAAAGATTGATTAAGTTCTCTTTACTTCTGGTTCTGGCCTTCTGCTTTGTCTGAGCTGCGAGCGTTTTCTGACTCTAATCTTGGTACATCTATCTTCGTCCTTGACAATATATATTACTTTCCAGTCCTGATCTTCCTAATTAACGTCTTACCATCTCACCAAAACATCTGGTCATCCACAGGATGCTTTGTTTGAGGACATTCCACCTCATATTATCATTATAACTGCAGACACCACCTCTAAGACAATTCCAAGATGGGGACACTTCATTAAAGGACATTTATCCTCTGTCCTGGCTGTAAATTAATAATTTTCTGTGTCTTCACTTCAGATTCTTCATAACCCATCCACCACCCATGCAGTCCACTCCCTGAAGGCACCACCACAAGGTGCAGAGGTTTGACATAGCACAGTTAGTGTGAATGCAAGCAAGTTAAATTTTGTGAAGATAACAGCACTTCATGCAATGTCAGGGACTGAGAAAAGGAAAAGGATGGTGGAAAAGTGTTTTAGGTGTACCAGGCAATAGTGTAAAATGTAAGTATATTTCTAAGTTATTTTAGGTAAGGAGGCATTAGTCCCTTTTTTATGATGTGCTTAATTCCCTTTTTTATAATAAGAGTTTAATATTGCTCATTGTGCCATCTAAGTTCCTGAATTTTTCACATATATTGTTCTAATAATAATTAGTTGTATTTTATAACTGAATCTGCAAGACAAATTGCATCATTTATGACAAGTAAACAGATAACACTTATTGTAATAGTATCTTCACAGTTTTTAAATTAGAAGATTTATTAAAAATACAATTATTAACAGACAAAACTTGAATTTTATTAACAGTACTGTGAAGAAGAATGACTCCCACACTGAGACTTCTGTATTTCCATGCAAGTTTTCTCATTTCAGCTACTTATCATGGTAAAAATTCACTTTTTAATATAGAGACTATCTTCTTCCTAGAAAGACTACAAAACCTGTGCAGTAATTCTTGATGAGGGAAATGAAAACTAAACATTTCTCTTGTAATAAAAGTACTTCAGTAATATCTGACTGGCTGAACAACCTCAACACTTCACATCTGTTGTTCCAGGGATGGATTCTAGATACATCTGCGTAGTTTATACAACATACTTAAGCGCATTCAATTTTCACAAACGTGCCCCAATACAGATATAAAACAAATTAACTTGCATGCAGTGCATGTAACCACATACAGTTAGTAAGACTAACACCCTAAAGAAAGTTAATATACTGCTAACATCCTCAAAATACTAATGCTATCTGCTACACGTATCTTATTTCTAATTAGATCCTTAACAGATACTGGTTGTACTCTAGTTATTAAGCAGACAGATTACAAAGAAATAAAAGGTCAGTGATTTGTGTATGTTTGCTGAACCACATCATTTATGTTATTGTTACAACTACGTTATCTTACTTCTCTTCGAGCAAGTCAATTTCTAGTGTTGTGAAGAAAAACAAGTACACACATTATACTGAGATTTGTGAATTTCCTGGAGTTCTGTGTTACTTTTGGTCCAGCTCCCTGGCACAATCTCAACTGTAAAGCAAAGTTTGGCAGTCTGATTTTCAGGAACAGTTCAAGAAGTATGCACTCAAAGGAAAATGAACTCTAAATTACAAATATCCATGCTATCATGCAGACTTGGCTCACTTTTTGCCCCAATCCATTTACTTTCATGATATGTCTCATCTTGGTTTAACTTGTTGCCAAAGGACAAGTTTACGGCAACTTTAAAGTGGCTTATATTGGCTTGAGGGAGTGCTGCCCAGTCAGGGGTTCATCAGAAATGGTTTATGTTGACGTGACTCAGGTCTGGGCACTCTCCTTCATTTTCTTTCCAGTTTACCACACTTTCAAACTTGATGATATACATCTGTGCCTGGAGGCAAGAGGTTTTTTTCCATAGACACTTGAAACCTTCAACCATACGTCTGCATCTACTTTAGTTATAAAGTTCAAAAATTTCCTGGGAGAAGGTAAGTGTTGATAAGAAAAGTTGTGTTACAGAATGAGCTTAAAACCTTATAGAATCCCAGTTCACGCAATCCAGTGCAATATAAGTAAAACGCATATTTTAAGAAATAATATTTTGTAGTCAGGCCGAATGTTCCATGAAATATTTCTGAGTTTAAATACAATCAACAAGCTTGAAATAGAAGCTTGAATAAGGAGTTCTTTAATAGTGACAGGAAAATCCTCCATTAGAGAAGAGACATACTACATGGAGGCTCTTGACAGTCTATCTTGATACCACGAGTGAAATGCTAAACCCCAAGCTGCTCCTACACCTATTTGTGCAAGGCAGAAGTATACTTAGTCACTGTTCTCACTACTTGTAGTTCTGATTTCATGTATTCCTTTGGAAATCATTTGACATTAGGAAAACATTAAAATAATTCTATTTTTAGCAAAACTTCTAAATAAATAAGATTTTTCTTTCTTTTTTTTTTTTGGTGTCTTTTACTTCATGTATGTCTTGTTTCTCCATTGTGTCTCCTTACTACTTGCAATGTTGTCACCTCCCTGAGCCTGTGAATCTTCTGCAGAGGAAGAAAAAGAAAGGAAAATCTTGCACACATTGATGTGTTTTCCCTCCAGTTCTCTGGTCATTGCTCATTTTTCCACCTAGTGCAGGGAGTTCTTCACAAAGAGCTCTACACAACTTTTCCTAAGTTACTCTGGGAAGATATGATAGCCAGTTCTAGAGTCGGTGAGCAATAAGAATGATGTAGTCACTTTTAGTCACTTTGCACTTCTGAATTGCACTAATATATGCTGTGGGACTTAATTTACATGCATGATCCAAAGTGACTTTGCAATGCAGAAGTACCTGAAAACTCTGGAGAAGCTGAGGAGGAAAAATAAGGTTGTATAGACATACATTTTGTCCTGAAAGCCTGTTTTCCATGCTTCAAGAAAATAAAAGCTTTTCATTATCTTTATATCACTTCTGGTGAAAGCTCAATTTGAGGCATACTCAGATGGTCAGTAATGCAGTGAGAGCTTTTGCTTCCATTCAGCCCATAAATTTTGATACTAAAGAAAAACAAGCACTTCTGACTGTTATGAGCAATGGTGATCGACTCAGTGTAACCAGGGGTAGCTTTAGAAGAAGCACTTAGAAGATTGCAGCCCTCCCATTAGTGCTGCCCAGTGAAAGGTACGCTTCAGGTCACATATCAGTGAGATTGCTGGAGCAGCCTCATAATCCAGGTCTGAGGGGTGAGACCTCACTGATATCTGTTTTCACTCGCACAAGCCAAGACAACAGTTGAGACAAGAGTCATCTCCATCTGTTCTGCATCTCCAGTGGTATAACTTGATTGCCAGCACTTGAAACTTCAACTGTGGTGACCCCTTATTCCATAACATACAAGAAAAGAGAGGAATCCTTAGAAGATCTCTGCAATTCTGCATAAGCAGTGCCTTGTGCTCACAGCTTCAAGTTTTACTATTTCTTGAATTCCTACCAGCTCAACTAATGTCAGAGGAGTAGATCAAGATATCCCTGAGATACATCATCTTATTCATTTGTCCAGTACAACAACATCTTTCCATCATTCTTATAAATGCTCACAATTCTTAAATACATCTGTAGCCTGAACCAATGTGTTTAGTCCTGTAAAAATATTGTTTTCTCCATATTCCACTCTGAAAGGGATTCACTTCCTACTTATTTCTTATAACTCAATGAATTTAATTTTATCTTCCTACAGAAAATAAACCCTAGTTTTCTATGTCTGAAGAAGCACAATAAAATCGCTGTTCAACAATATTTGCTTAAACAGTATTTGCCATTTACCTTAAATATATGACCCATTCATTCTTCATTTGCAGAACAAACTTCCTAAATGTATTTGAAGACATGGGATGTTTTTGTCAAAGAGAAAAGCACTTCCAGCTTTTACAGTATATTTACCTGACATTTCTCATAGGCAGCTGTAGCCCTAGCAGAAACACCTGTCTTATTCCATGGGGCCTTGGGTGACAATGACACATTTGGGTCTTAATGGGTGATTATTCAATGGCTAAATGGAAAAATATTTGAGATAATTAAATTATTGCTATTGGCCAAAATGTCCTTTGATTCAAGACTCACATTTTGATATTTTTTTTCTTTTTACTACTTCAGGGAGGACTAGAAGATGAGGCCGTACTAGCCATGATAGAAGACATTACCACCATATGTGAAAATCATCTCCTTATAGAGCAGGGTTTGTCATGTCATCCTGCAGAAAGCTAAATAATGTCTGGATTTCATGTGTTAATGTATTCTGGCAGAATACTATGGGTTACTAAAGCAATGGCAACTTCTCCCTTTAAATTATGGAAAAATATGAAGGAGAAAAAAAAGACTAAAACTCTAATACTTCACTGAAGAGAAAGTTGGTCATTTTATAATCCCAAAAAAGTGAAATCCTATTTATAGCAACAGTGAAATCAAATAGTATGTGATCACTCTGAGGTTTGCAACATTTGACAAATTGTAATTTTGTTCTTCACAAACTCCTAAACACTTCCTGCTAAGTGACAACAAGCATCAGCAAGTTTCAACAAACCTTCTGCAGCTTCTTTATCTCACTATAAAGAACAGATGCCGTTTTGGGGCTGCTGTGAGCTCTTCTGTTCTTTGTGTTATATGCACATGTATATGAGAGTGCACATCACATGAAAATGTGATAGCCAAGGCCCATCTCGAATGTTTTTTCTGTGATGCACGGTAAGCAAACAGCTGGCTCCAGGCAAGAATACTCTGTCAATCATGGGAAAAACACAAGCCACATGCAATTTCATGGCAAAAATATCAAAATTTTCAGCATTAATAACAAAATCCTTTGGGCTGTTCAAATGTATAAAGATGCTCTCAAAGTGTTTTCTAGTATATTTGCAAAAGTGATTATATATTTCTGCCCTTCACCAGTAGCAAGAGGGAAGTATCAAAAGTGCATGAGTTAAACAGAGCTGTTGCTCCCACAAAAAAAGTACTTTCAGGATATTAGGGTGATTTTAAATCTTTCAGGAAAAAGCTTCCTATAAAACAAGGAGCCCAATGAACCGCACTTTTCAGGATAGTAGGCATTTCATGTCATGAGGTCAGAACAAATGTCACTTATATGCTAGAATAGTGTTAAGTAAAACATATAATGTCCAGGTCTCTGCCAGTACACACTTTACTGCTATTCCTTGTTCCTTTTTTTAATAAGGAATGAAAAGACAAACTTAAGAAGTCTCACTAACTACACAGGAAAAGAGATTCCTCATAAAGAGGAACAGGGATTTGGGCTTGAAAGACAGGAACAGAATCACAGAATCGCAGACTGGTTTGGGTTGGAAGGGACCTCTGGAGGTCATCCAGTTCAACCCCCTTACTAACACAGGGACACCAAGAACAGATAGCACAGAAACATGTCCAGGTGGGTTTTGAATGTCTCCAGAGATGCAGACATCACAACTTTGCATGGAGAAGGAAAGCATGAAGGCATTCAGATAATTAAGGGCATAACATCATAGGTAATGCAGGAAGCAAAACTGGAAAGTCAAAATGGATCACTGAAGGGAAGGGAAAGAAAATTAGCAAAGTCAGAGATGAATATCATAGAGCAAGCACAAGGGGATTTACAAAAAAAGAAGTAAACCTTAACAGAAATATATCTTGAGACAAGCAACGTCAATTTACCTTACTCTTAGCAGGTAGACAGCAACATCATCACATGAGTGTAAAGGTAGAAAACACAGACATTAGAAGAATACGATGTCTGCCCTGCACTAGCTTTGTCATGCCATTCTTTCCATCCTGAGCAGTCTTCCAGTTTGATGTGTCCAAGTTCTCCATTTATAAAATTTCATTGGAAAATATGAATACATTGATACCAGAAGGTGTAGTAGAGAAAACATCTGTTGCAACAAACACAGACTTTTTCTTCAGGAAGGTTGTACTCTGCAAATGAGAATAACCACAAGGCACAGGATAAGAGTATCTTCTTGGGCACAGGAGAACCAGGTTCAGGCTCTTTTCCACTGGAGTCAGAGTAAAGATTTCAGCTTCAACCTTTCCCCAGTAAGCCCTCAAGGCTATCCATTACTCTTGATGGAACATTTTCAATCTCAACTATTAGACCAGCTCTATTTTGTATAAATTGTATTAAGTATTCATTGAATTTTGGGCTTCGACACCAGGGGTTAGTGCCCTAATCACCTGGCTATTCAAGGAAGCCATGAGGCAAGGTAGAATGTGGTAGGAATCATGTAATAAGACTCAATGCCTTTTATAAATTTCCTCCATCAAGCTCCACATTCCATCACTGCTGACCTCACTTCTGGAAGTCCTGACACCTTTGCAAAGTTCCACTCCCCAGTTAGGTTACTGATAGAAACAGTGGAGGTGTTTTTGGCATCCCCCCTGACTCTTTTCTTCTTTTTTGCAGCTGTGTGTTTTTTTTTTTTTTTGGTTAGCTTTTTTTTGTTAGGTGTTTTTTTTTTTTTTCCCCAGTGGGAGAATGATGAGGGGCTCGGATTTAACAAGATAAGGCATAGAACAGTCTGGAAGTAACAAAATATTTTGGAATGAACAAATAACTTCCTGATCAAGTCTAATACTAAGGATATACTAAATTAATCTATTTTTAATTTCCTTTAAAACAATTTAGAATAAAACAAAACTATATAACATGAAATTGGAGAAGAGCAAAAAGAAATGTTGAACACACAAGTTAGCTGTGTGTTACCTCTACATGTAGTTTCTTTTTTAAAGCAGAAGTGTAATTCCAAAGTATCTGTAAATGAAAGTCAATGAAAAGTAAGGAAAAAGGTCTCTGTTTTGACGAAGCATAACTTAACTGTAAAATTCTAACACATTTAAAATTACACAGGAAAACTTTACTTTGAAACAACATGGAGAGTCTTTTGTTGTTGTTGTAAGCTTCGCCTAAAAATGCTTTTTGCTACCAATTCAGTTACAGCATTACATGTGCCCATGCAGTAGGTTAAATAGTTCAGTTAACAAGAATGGCAATAGACAAACGAGAAATATGAGAGCTCAGCACTGTACAGTGCAGCTATTCACACTTATTGACTTCCCTGGGCTTGTTCTACATTGATTGCTCATTTTCACTCAGTCTGTATGAGCCAGCCTCTTGATACTTCATTAATTCGTCCACCCTTTTTGTGTAGGGTTCACTGCACAGGCACCAGGTCAAACTCTTAAACACAGTGTTGGACTCGATCTGAATGCTTCAGCTGAGCAAAGTCAACCTTCCCTCTACCCATGAGTTTTACCATAAATGTCACGCAGAGGAGACAGAAAGTGTACAAGAGAAGAGTCACCAAGTGAGTGCAGTAGGGTTGGACGAGATGACCTTTGAAAGTCCCTTCCAACCCAAACTATTGTATGATGATGAGACTGGAAAAAAGGGATGATTTTTTTTTCTTCTTCTCTCTGTCCCCATAAGATCAGCTGTGTGGAGCACCCGTTGCACATCTCATGACCAGAAGCTGACTGTGTCACACTATGGGGTCTTAATCGGCATGGCGACTGGAAGAGGACTTGGAATCTTACAACAATATATCAGCCTCCAGGTGCGCCGTAGGTCATAGATGGCATTTTCCATTGCTAGATCTCTCCAGTATCCTCAGACCTAACAGGAACAAGGAAAGTGTTGGTTCTTCAGAGGGTCTTTTCAGTAACATTCTCTTTGAAGACATTTGGAGACAATTCTGGCATATGCACCACACCTTGTCAACGTTGTACCAAGGGTTAAAATTGACCGGTCGCTTTACAGTCCATTTCAAGTTCATATTCTCCCTTTCAATACCAGGAAGGATCTCATTGTACAGAAGATAGAGAAAAAAACATTTTTCTTGTTCTTCAGTACTTTTTACTCTTTAAATGGTCTTTCTGGCCTTTTATATTTTCAAATGAGTAATTTATTGTCCAATTCAATTCTACTTCTCACGTGAAGCATTCATGATGAACCAAAAATAAACAATATACTACAGTTTCCTAAGATTATATAACATGAGGTATATTACCAAACTCCTCATTTAAGCAACACCTTTCAGTTTATGGGGTAGCATACAAAAGGTCTACAAAATCAAATTAAATACAAGCTTTACCATAAGCTATTGCCTCTGCCACAAGTGGGTCAGTAATTTCCCTCTTATAATTGATAACATTTTTTTTCAGTCTCTTTATTCATGTAACTAATACCAATACATCTCTCATGTTGAAGATTTGAGATGATAAAAATCTTTGTGTTGTTATGATACTTATGAGCCATTTCACTTGTATAAATCAAAAATACACTTGTCTCTACCTTTCTTCTTAAATAATCCTTTGACCTCTCTTAATTATCCAAGTACTTAAAAATGAGATTCAGTTTGAAAACTGAAAAAAAATTAAAATATTTCTGCTACTATTCAACAACTCTCTTTCAATTTTCTATGTTTCTAAGGCAATTGGTACGTATGACAAACAATGACAGTAGAGTTTTGGTGGATGCAAATGAAAGGTATATCTGATCTCTGACATCCATGTGTCATCTCCGTAGCAAATTTTATAAGAATTTACCAATAGCGTCAAAATCTTTGTGACTGTCAGTCACTCGTGGACTGATCACTTTTTTTTTGCTTTGAATTTCAACTTCAAAATATGTGAAAATAATCAAACTAGGAAAAGTGTCAAGAGAGAATATGAACATTCATATATCACTGAGAATGAGTGCTACACTGATTTCAGGTTTTAATTGCCAGCACAGCACAATGGCCGATCTCACTATTAATGAAGAAAAAAAAAAAAGAAAAAAAAGGGTGTTTAGATCAGGAAATGGAGCATGACAGTCATGACCTATGAAAAGCAGAATACATCTTTTAATCTTTAGAACAAAGAGTAATTTTTGGTGTTGTGCTTTTGCTTGAATACACACATTACCCAGGACCATATGATTTGCAAATCTGGTTTAGCTCATCTGAAAAAATCTCACAGATCAGGAATGTTCTTTTTTCTCTCTTAATCATTTTGCTTGGTCCCCCAAATTAAATGCAATTAAAACCTCTCTGTCAATGTGCATTCAAAATCAAAATTTCCCATTAGAGCTATTTGTAACTAAGAAATGTGTGCCCATTGACACAAGTGCAAACAACAAGAAGGAATCTGCAGACCTCCAGAGAAAAAAGGAAAATGATACCATAACAGTAACCCGTCTGGTACTGATTTCATCATCTTTCCACCCAAATGTTTTCTTTGGCTTTCTTTTTTAGCTTTCTTCTGGTGACATGTTACAGAAACCTGGATACCTTGCTCTCAAGGAAAGCTTTTTTTGTGTGCATGAACTCAAAGAAATACCAAGCAAAGCTTTTTTTGCATGTGTGAACTCAAAGGAATGCCATATGTAAAACACTTATAGCAACATTATATCCAGCAGTGCTAATAGAACAGATATTGCAAAGCTGAGAAATACAAGCACATATAGAGATTCACAAAAAAAAAAAAAAAATGGTAAGACACTAATGATCTAATAATTTCATAAGTCTCACTCAAGTTGAGGGCAACATTAAGGAGGTTACAATTAGTACTCATCTCTCGTGCTTTCAATCACGGTGCCTTTGAAGGGTGAGTTAGGTTGTAAGGTGAATGATTACCATAGTATCAGATTTCAAATTTTGAAAAGTCTGTTTGGGGTGTGGGAGATGTTTAGTCTGTGTTTTCTATCTCTTGCTACTCTCAGATTGCTGTAGATCTTTCCTGTTTCTCCTTCTGCTCCCATTCTGATGCTTTTCTGTTTTTCATTCACTCTTGCTTGGTTTTAATCCATCACAGTCTGCCCTAGCTTGCTTCCGCCCTCAGGTATAACCTAATGCTGCTTCCCTCGCCCCCTTCTGTTATTTTCTCTGAGGAAAAGAAGGAAACTTCAAGTCCCATGCCCAACACAGGAGAGAAAGAAGTGCATAAGCATGTGTTCTCTACCATGAAAAACAGAATGAAATGGTCTGATAGAAATTAACATTTATTTTGTATGTGCTGACTACTAAATATTTGTAAGTGACTCGTTTCCCGGCAACAATATATCCTGGCAGGCAGTGATGAATTCTTTTCTTTTCCTGATTCAATACAAATTTTTAGTACCTCAAATCAAGTTTCTCATTCTTCATAAAAAATATAAAGTAGAAGTAGAATAAAGTGGAGCAGGATTTAGAGAACAAGAGGATCATTCATTTTACCCTGGTTACAAATAAAACACTCTAGGTTTGTTAATATTTGATGTGGATATCATTACTCCTTAAAATTTACTACCCCAGACTCCCTGTTCCTGCTAACACAATGCAGTCAAACATAAAAGTAACACTTATGAAATTATCTGACAAAATCCTATCTTCAGTTTTAAATTTCTGGCCACTCTGAAACCTAGGCCAGGGTTTAAGCTGGTTCTAGGTGCAGCCTACAACTTTGAAAATCAATATTCTTAAGCCCATGACCATGTATACTCCATGAACCATGCCCTCAGTCATTTCAAATTCTGCTTCCAAGCAAAGAGTTTCAACTCTTTGATACCCATCAGGAAAAAGAAGACCTTCATGATCATCACTTCCCAAATCCTGCATTTCAAGTACTCAGATACATCAGTATCTGATGATCAGTATCTTGATACTTCATCAGTACATCAGTACTCCCAGATGAGAATCTCTCTTCTCATCATTGCAGCCTCAGCAATTGCAAAGAGTCAAGTTCTGTCTCCCACTTGAGGAAGGAATCATAGAATCACAGAATAGTTTGGGTTGGCAGGGCTGTTTAAAGCTCCCCCAGTGCCACCTCTGCCATGAGCAGGGACATCTTCACCAGCTCAGGTTGCTCAGAGCCCCGTCCAGCCTGGCCTGGGATGTCTCCAGGGTTGGCTCATCCACCACCTTTCTGTCCAACCTGGGACAGGCTCTCACCATCCTCATTGTAAAATATTTCTTCCTCATGTCTGGCCTGAATCTCTCCTCTTTTAGTTTAAAATCATCACCCCTTGTCCTATCATAATAAGCCCCACTAAAAAGGCTGTCCCTATCTTTCCTATATGCCCCCTTTTAGTACTGAAAGTCTTAACTAAGGTGTCCCCAGAGCCTCCTCTTCTCCAGGCTGAACACCACTACTCTCTCAGCATGTCTTCAAGGAGGTGAATAACAGAGACGAAGGGACAGAGATAGAGGCAGAGAGGCAGTAGAAAGCGGTCTAACAGCAAGCAGAGATCCAGGCTGAGATGGATAATGGCAAAACCACCAACTCCTTTTTTCAGTCTTTGCAACCCCAGGGAGGCCAATTCTGAGAAGATCATATTGTTCAAACAATGGATTGATCGGCATGTTCATGGCCTGCGAACAGGCCAGCTTGCGGTAGAGAGGGGGGCGGTGGGGGAACAAACAAGAGATTTGGAGCGGTAGGGAACCGGGAGGGAGGCCAGCCAGGCATACTCTGCGCCATCAGCCCTGACATGTGGCCATGACTGCTTAAAGAGCAAAAATGCGGAGGCAGAGGAGTTAAGTAAGGCCATGCCAGAAGAATTAGCTCTGCTGAGATCTGTCACAGGGAAGAAAAATGATTCTGAGGCAGAAGACAGAGTGTCTGGGTATGAGCTGCTGTTGGGAAGGAGAGGGGCCATGCTCTGAACGTAGGCTAAACACCATGGAAAAACAGATTGCAATCATCTCAGCTCGGATGACTCCAAAACCAATGAGCATCTCTGGTTTTGATCTCCCTCATTTCCTTTAAAAGTTAATCAGAATTTTTATTTTAGTATTTCTCAGTCTTAAATTACATTCTATAATAGCCATAGTACAAACCTATCTGTCACACGTTAACTTGAGGCTTTACTGCTAGATTCCTCTCATTTGAGGCAGTGGTGCAAGCATTGGAGCTCTGTTTAAAAACTTCTCAAGTTAAGTAATAACAGGGTGCATGCCAAGGTAGAAATAACCCCACATTTCACACCTAGACATACTGAAAACTACAACTTCTAGAAAAACCCAAAAGGAATACATTTTTCCTGAAAAAAAAACTTGTATCAACATTAAGTTTTGTGGAATTTTAGAAGTCAATCAAAAAAGACATCCTACTTCAGAATATAAGTTACTGTGTTAAAAAAATGCATGTTTTAACATCCAAGGTTACATTAAGCAAATACTGCAGAATGGTAGTAGATCTGTAGCACAATCGCTGACTTTGGGGTCCTTGATGCATGTACCATATGGGTTTCATGGTAGGTGATTCTGAACTAGCTGCAATTTTTGGCCACTGCCAGATTGAAATGGACATTCTGTGGAGAGGAAAAAAATCACACAACACTGTATAGCAGAAGCAGAAAAGTGGTTTGTGTCTGAAGCTCTTTCTTTTAAGATACAGCATCACACACATGGAAGTCTTTCAGGCTATAACTTCATGAAAAAACACTGATAGCAGCAGCAAGTTATTTAAACATTTAATAAATCACAACAAATAGTAACATGACAAGTGCTATCCTCACTTGTTGTAGCAGTTTCATTCTAAGAGGGAAAATATTAGCCAAATAATTTTTTAAGTCTTTAGGTTATTAATGTATTGAATATCTAAAGTATAAATTTCTCCAGTGCTTCCCTAACAGTTTCTTTACTTTGTACAAATCTCAGGATAGAATATATATCAACATATACATATTGAAATTAACAAAGAAATTTCTGATTGTTGAACTACTCATTTTTCACAAGAGAAGCAGTGTACACATCTTCTAGTCTATTGGTCATTCAGGAAAAAAGCAGAACACACACTGTATGTCTGTTAAAGTCATTGAGAACTCATATTTCATAAATATTAATATATCTCATGAAGTTGGGTGAAGTAGGAGCTGGTGCATTCAAGTTTACTTTGCAAAAATAAGAAAGAAAAGAAGGAAAAATATACCCTTAGAGCCCTTTTTCTTTTCATGTTCTTGCAAAAGTTAAACAGCCATCTCTCAGGCTCTCTTTCCTCCATTTTCTTCACTTTGCCAAAAGCTTTTACAAGACACTGATTTTTTTCCTCTAGTTAAACGCTTTCACTTCTTGTTCTCCCAACTCCTCATTTATTGTGAGAAAAAGTTCTTTGTAAACAGCAACATAAACAGGGAGACATTTTCATATATGCTTTAAATGAAATGTCAGCAATACAACACAAAAAACAATAACAAACTTAAAGATATTATAGCTTATTTTAATATTTGCCTTAGAAAATTTGTTTTGTGCACTCAGTGACTTTTCTAATCAGGTTTTGCAGCTCTTCCCCTTCCCCTTCCCCTTCCCCTTCCCCTTCCCCTTCCCCTTCCCCTTCCCCTTCCCTTTCCTTTCCCTTTCCCCTTCCCCTTCCCCTCCCCCTCCCCCTCCCCTTCCCCCTTCCCCTTCCCCTTCCCCTTCCCCTTCCCTTCCCTTCCCTTCCCTTCCCTTCCCTTCCCTTCCCTTCCCTTCCCTTCCCTTCCCTTCCCTTCCCTTCCCTTCCCTTCCCCTTCCTTGTCCTTCCTTGTCCTTCCTTGTCCTTCCTATTTTCTCCACTTTTTTAAATACAATATGGTTACACAAGATGAAGTGCAAATAAAATCTCCTATAAAGATAAAGGAAAATCTGTTGGTGTGGTGGCAAGTGGATTTCTACCTGGTGTACAGCAGAAGACATTTCCTGAATTTGAGTGAATAAACCCCACTGACTAATGTTTAACACTGGCCAGCAGTGACTCCAGACCACCAGAGGATAAGGTATATTCTCAAAAAGGGGAGGACCTATTTTTCAAAGGGAAATGTACCCATCTTGGGGAGGACAGGACAAAGAACCTGAGGTGAGGAGAAGCCCTAAGCAGATTCCACCTGCTTTCCCCTTTCTTTTTCCCTCTCTCTTATTTATTATAACACTGGTATGAAGTTTGTGAGGTTTATCTTGAGTTTTGGAGCAGGTGGGCAGGAGTCAGGGCATTCAGTGCCTCTGACTACACTGCATGCCCTGTGTTTCCTTTTCTGACAGGACAGGGACCTTACCCCTTCTGCTTTCTGTGGCCGGATGAAAGAGTGTGTATAGAGAATTTGGTGTGAAATATTAATTTAGGTTTCCTGGGAAAGGTGCTTATGGACTACTCTATCGATAGCAGTAAAAGGAAATAAAGTGGAGATATAATAATTCTGATAAGTAGAAAAGCCAACACGTTTGGGTTTACATGTGCATTTCAATACCAATTTCTCTGCTTTGTTTAGCAGAACACTGGTGCACAGATGTTAAATAGATATTCTGGTTTGGGGCCGAGAGCCCAAAACTCTGTTCTTCCAACTAATTACTTTAATTTTACAATTAGAGCACAATGCTCTCTCCTCCCTCCTGCTAACGTTCCCTTTTCCCCCACACTGTTCCCATAAGTAAATCCTGCATACTCATCTCCATCATTCTCCTATTCTCTAACCCACCCTCAAGCTCCCTTCCTCCTAGTTTTGGGGGGTTTAGGAGTGAAAATGCTTAAAGGAAACACACACAATCTCTTTGTATTTTTTTAATTTTTGTTTTATTTTGTTTTGATTTGTTTTGTTTTGTTTGTTTGGTTGGTTGGTTGGTTTGTTTGGCAGAGTTCAGATGACAATGAATTGACTTTACCAATGTATAAGTACACATTTTGGTATTTAGAGGGAGAAGAACAGGAAAATTTTAAGGAGCAGGAAGGAAAAAGTAGAGACAAAGTTAGGGTTTTTTGCCATTATGGAGCACACAACACAGCAACATGACCAGACTTCCTGGTCATTTAGCTATACTGTACAGGAAAAGACCAAAAGGCATGAAAATATAGCTTTGTATTCTTCAATATATAACAAATATAATTTTGTTATAAGTAATCAGTCTCTCTGCAGAAGCACAAAAAATGAAGTCTTTTCCCACCAGATGAAAGCCTGGGTGTGATAGGGCCAGCTTTTTAAGTCAATTTGTGCAAAAAAGCAGTGAAATTTCTGCTACCAAGCAAGCAGACCCCAGAAATCTGCTAAGAACAGTCTTGCAAGCAGGGTAATAAATGCATCCTAAAGTTAAAACCAAAGATTTTTGCCAATGGTTCTCCTTGTGCCTGACCAGAGATTTTTACATTATGGACATCGACAGTTCATTTCAAAAAGTTCCTCTGCTCCTTTGACAACCAGAGTTCCCACTCTGTTGATAGGAGGCTGACTTTTCTGAAGGTAATGTAAGTACTGTGTAATACATTAAGATAGATTTGACTCTTTAATATTTATAAGATTAGCATTTATATTAGACCATAATGAGCTCCAATTAGTATCATTCTAATCTAACCTAAGGTCTATAACCCAATTTTCTTACATTTCAGACATCATCTTCAAAAGTAAGATGGAAAAGAATTGATTGATTCGTGACAACATTTTTTAGGGTCTACTGGGAAGAAGAATTGCTTGAATGATTGATCAGCATTTTTTAATCTGTCGCTTGAGGTATCTTTTATGAAAAATACCTTGTAAAGCTGTGAATTCACTAATAGCGAGTATTTAGAAATTAGCTTTTTTTTTTATGCTTGTTCAAAATCTAAACATTTCCCTTGCTTGTCAAATAAATCTTTAATTAAATTAATTTCCCTTGTTGCATCCTTTTCACAGGTAGATTGTTGAATCAGTTGAAACTTTAAGTTATTGCCAGGCTGGTATCTAAATAAATTTATCCTGTATAACCCCTGCCGACACCCTGCACCCTGATCTAATCAGCAGTGCTTTGACTCATCAGAAAGTTCTCTTTGTGAGGTTTTCAGGTCACATATCCAGCAACCCACCGTCTTTTGATTGAGCATAGTGCATGTATTGAGAAGTGCAAGGGGAAGGAAACACCTCACCCAGGTTGGAGAACAACTGCTGGACACAGAGCTTTTTCTTTATGGAGAAGATGTGGCCAATGTTCGTTACAAACAGAGAAACAGAAGGTAAAGAGAAAGCATAAAATTAATATTAACCTCACAGACATGCCCGAAGGATGAGCTCCCTCTAACTTCAAGAATCAATAGGTAAGCAAGGATAAACCTGTGGAGGATAATTCTAAATAATTCTAACCAGACTTGAATAGTTATAAACTCCGGGATTTTGTAAGACTGTAAGTGTTCACAAGAGCAATTTTTTACTTTATGCATTGCAGTCAGGATAAGGCTAATTTTTTTAAAGTGTTTCAGCAGAAGAAAGTCCTAAATCAGATATAGTGTGGGAATTGTTGTGGGAATAAAAACACAAGAGATGTTAGAAGCTGACACATTTGACCAGTGATGATGCGGAAAGATTAGGCTGAATAAAGATGGAGCTGTGAGAGGACAGTGCTTTGTGTGCAGAATCCCACATCTCCATCACCTGGCCTCTGCAGCATCTCCTTCCTGTAAGCAAGACCAATGACAGACCCTATTTCTTCTTCTGAAGAATTGCACAGGAACGATTTTTTTCCATATCAAAATAAAATATCTTGTTCCTAATTCCCAGCCTACTAAATCACAGGTAATTTACCTAGTCATATTCATAATACAGGTTATTGTGTATATATACAATTCAATTTCTGCACATCTCTACAAGCAAGGTATCCCTTCACCTAGTACAGTTCCTTGATAGCATACACTAATTCATTATCAATTCTATGCTTTTTTTACATGATCCCTGTTCTAGATGTTACTATATGTATTTGCAAACATAAAGAAAATAATTATAAAATCTTTTCTTGGAAGTTGTATTAACAGATGCTGTATGCCCATTGAGATGTTATGATAAATATCAATAGTTAATGAAAATAAAGATTGAAATGGCATTCAAAATGTTACCCTTACTCTCAGTTACTTTAGTCTCTCATGTCATTCCACAAGACGAGCACATTCCCTAGCACATAACTCACTATGTATGAGCATTGCACTGAAATGCACAACATGAGTTAATCATGAGCCCACCATTCTGCTTTTCACTTATTTTCTGTCTTCTGCAGTGCTGTCCCTCTCTTGTCCCTCAGCCTGAAGCTACAAGGCTGAAACCCTCTCAAAGCCTGTTTCCAGGCAAGAGATCCCCAACAGATATGTTTCATTTTGATTTGTTTCATAAGTTATGATTTTTATTCTTGCCTTCAGGCAAAAAGAACAAAATCTGTCTTGTGTGTCATGTGAGTTGTATAAAATCATCACCTTCTTCTAGTAATTTCAATTTACAGTTCAGTCTATGTAATCAAATCCTCCTAAACAAGTATTTAGGTCACCTCATTGCCAGTACTCCATCAGCGTTGATGGGACATTACCCACCTTGTTTCATGTTTCTCTTCCTTCAGTACCTGCAGAAGATGTTCCATTGGAAGTATTAGGAAAAAGCAATAATTATTCATTCTCTTGTTTCTTGAAGTAATCTCAGTGATCTCTACTGTCTTGCAGCCCTTTGCCTTTCAGGTGAAATCTATTAAGTCTCTAGTTCAGCTGGCAGAGCATCTGCTTTGTTTCTTCAACTCTGTACTTTTCTTTGTGCCCAGAAATTATAAAACAAATTTAACTCAACATGCCATGTAACAAGGGACGATTCTTAAAGTCCTGAAACAAAAATGCCTTTAGATAGGTTGCATAATTCAGGAATAGTGTTTTGGGAAACCTTCCCCAGTGCTGTATCATTCACGTGCTCATCCATTGAAATCTTTCTTTAAATGACCCACCAGCTTTCCGGAAAGTGAACTTCTTCAGTATGTCAAAAGTGCTACTCATGTCCCTGCACTCTTGCACCTGAAAATCAACACAGTGATGAGAAAAGGTGTTGCTGATACAGAATAAAAGAAAAATAACAACTACAGGGTAAAAAAGAAAAAACTGTCAAGACTGGAAATTACGTATCTGAAGTAGAAGAAATGAAAGGAAACCTTTAATGTCCATGGGAATTTTGACTAAACACAGTGTATGCAGCATACTTAAATGCAAGGTGACATGGTAATTGGATGTTTGAATTGTTTAGAAGACACTAATTTGCAGTTGCTAAACTACCTCAGATACCGGTTGTTCCTTCAATGACATGCTTGCCTCCCTATCCTAAGCTGATAGAGGTATCTTAAGCTGGCAGTTATCAGCTGACATTACAATAAGAAAACAGAATAATGAAAAAGTCTAAGGACTGAATTAGAAAGCATCTTGCAGCCAAATCCTGTAACAACATTCAATGTTTCTGGCACCACTGTGGAAAACATCTCAAAAGTAAGGGGTTAGTATTGTATTGTTTCCTTTATGCCTATACTCTCTATTGGAGGAAAAACAAAAAAACCAAACAACCCAACAAACAAACAACCCAACAAACAAACAAACAAAACCCACCAAAATCAAAACTGCATTTTTTTGCCCTACCTCTTTCTGCACCACCCATGTTAATTACCAGTGTTGGTCTGGGGCAACTGAAACAGTGCAAGTGGTGAATTTGAGCACTCATTTTTACACGGACAGTACTGCACTGGTGGGAGGAAAGAAGTAGTTAGCTAAAAAACTCCTGGAGTTAGCATGCAGGCAGAGACACTGCACTGAAAACAAACATACAATAAAATAATTTCTGGATCAGATCAAGGGTCCATCTCACCCATAAACACGTTTCCAATGGCAATCAGTAGAAACTGCAGAAGAAAGCTTAGAACTGGGGAACAGATAAGACTGCCCTTCTGACTTCTACTATCATCTTTGTCCCCTCCAGAGTATCCAATAGAAGTTGCACAATATTAATTCCTTTCAGGAAGGTTTATAATTCCTCTATCCATTTATTACATGTACACTTATCACCATGATGCCCAGGGGCTCTTTCAAAGCTCCTCCTGCTTTCCCAGGGATATGTCAACAGCCAAAACTGCTTTAATCCATCTGCATGTAGTAATAAGTTTGTGTCCTTCATTCTTCAAGGAACACCTCAATTTTAACTATGCATTTGGAGGAGATTCAATTGCAGCTGAAGGTTCTGCAGGAATTACTCTCAGAGAGCTCTGATAAGACTCAGTGCAGAACATACTTATCAGTGATGTGTGAGATTTGATATCACAGAGACATTAAGCTTCTCTCTGACTATAATAATAAAAGAAGGGTGAAAAGGTAGGGCTTAATAATATCTATTCTGTGTATCAATGTTTAGCGCATTTTTTAGCCGTTTCAATTAGAAAGTTTTCTGCTTTTCAAACGTTTTTTCCCCCCCAGGATTTCCAATAGCAGATTAAAATGAAAAATAACTGAAACACACATACGCTATTTAAATATAAGAAATAGATTATTTTTGTTTCAAGCAGTCTCCCTTCCACTAGAAAAGAAGACTGCCTTGATAAGCAAGATACTTTTTAGGAAACTAGGTCCATTTTCCCATTAGAAGTCATATGCATATGGCTAAGCCACTATTTATGAACCAACATATTTTAAAAAATGGGAACACCTAATTTAAGAAAGGTCTTTGGGATCTGCTTTGCAAACTACTATACAGTAACTTACATGACTTGTACATCTCTTGGGATCATAAACTCAGCTCAAAGGTACAGAAAACAGCAGTTATTTGATCAAGTGTTTTGCTTAAAATAAAATATTTGCTAGAGGTACAATCACTTATAGGTATTTTAAATAAACCGGCAGTCTTCAGTATTTCTTAAATCCCTTTGGGGGTATTTTGTGCAGAAGGACATTTCCCAGAGGCTTTTATCATGTCTGGAAAGGGGGCTTATTCACAGAGCATTATTTATGATTTGTCTTCGAGGCATATTCTATTTTTTGGACAACGTCTTCTGTGGAAAAATGAATAGTTCAAGACAGAATAGTTTTAACTTCAAAACGGCCTAAATTTCCCCATGCCACACAACAAGTAAGTCAGCCTCATGTCTTTTGCTGTAAATATTTCAAAATATTCAGCAATGATCTGATCTATTAACTCAGTCAGCGAAACCCTGGCTACACAATACTTTTGCACCATTTTCCATGAAAACCAGGAGATCCTTACATATTGGGCACTTGTCAGCATTGACTGGACTGCAGAACCAAGTCCTGAGGAGATCTGAAATGGAAATAAATGGTAAATTGTTGGCCATGTTTTTCAACAGGCTCAGCATTTCTTACTGGGTCACTTATCAGTGTGGGCCAGTAGATACACTTCTGAAAGAAGGGAATTCACCTCTCAGTGCATTCCACCATGTGTCCAAAGACCTGAAATACCTTTTTCTATTACTTCAAAGACTAAACAACTCATTCAAAGGAAAATCACTTACTTTCTGCATCTTAAATCCCCAGGCAGCCTTACCAGGAGGTTCTCAGTTATACCTGAGATACTCTTCTGGATTTTTTCACCCAGGGCATTTAACTAAAAGGATAAATGGTTGTTGAGTTGTTTCAGAATTTGAGCAATAGCAATAACCTACAAAATGAAACCTATATTACAGCAGATGCGAAGAGATGGAAGAAAATGGAGAGGATCAGCTGTGGTTCAGAATTTCTTGCAGGTGTACAGTTATTATCTAGTGGATCATGCACATCACCGTGCTCTGAAGAGAAAAAAGGGACTCGCTGAAGCATGTGTTGCAGGTCAAGTTGTTAAATGTAATTCTAATTGCAAAAGAAGAAAGAAATTTGTCCACCAGTTTAACATATCTGGTTTTACTTCACTGAAAGCACAACTGGGAGTAATGTGTCCATCCAAATGGCTTGTTTAGACCTGACAGCAGTCTAACCACTGTCTTATTTAGGTTGATAGATTAAGGGGAACAACAGGCAGTTTAAGCAACTCTAATCTTTCCCAGCTCAGAAACTGTATTTCAGCTAGCGTTGTAATTGAGGATATTTGTGTTGTGTAATGACCGTGCAGAAGGCATTCAGTCACCAGTTTGGAACTGTATGTTCACCTGACTAAAAACATTCTAACTCCTAATTTAATGTAAGGTATCACAACATTAAGAAAAAAAAAAAAATCCCTGTAGAAGCAGGATTAAAGGGTTTTTTTCCATGTGTGTGTGTTTTTCAAAATTAGAAGATGGAGAGATCTGTTTTCAGCTTTTCTTACTAAAAGTTCAGGTCCTTGAGCTCATTAGTTCAGTTATGATTGGCTCCTATCTTGCATAATACTGATGTTCCTTGAAGAATAAGCAGATATTTCAGAAGCAAGTGAACCTATATGATGAATTTAAAATGTGTTTTTCTCTGTATAGTATTGTATACCATTTTAATAATCTAAATATTAATGTTGCTAGAAATCATCCACTGAAAAATTTCCTTTTGCAATCTCATTCCATATATTTCTACGAACGCCGTTTATCTACGAATATGGCAAAAGAACACATGGACAAGAGGATTATTGAAACTGGAGATTAAAAGATGTTTCACGCTTCAGTGTTTCAACAGCTTGTTCAAGCAGGAGTTTTCTTTGTTATGGTATTTAGTTCAGTTATTGACTATCATGATTCATGATCCAGTAGGTAGATGTTTTTTAGTTTTGATTTTATGTTTCCAATCCAGCTTTCACTATGAAGGGTATAGTATAATGGTAGTGAAATCAGCTTGCTAAGGTAAAATTGGTATTTAGGGGGAAAGCACAAGAGCTGACAAAATAGCTGCAACAAATGAAGCATTTATTGTGAGAAGTCATGAGAATTATTTTGCCATTTGTCAGCAAAAGATCGAGCATTTTCATGTTAACTTGGAAATAGCAGTGTCCATTGAGAAACCCCAGCAGCTGAAATCCTGCTATTCACAAGAAAATAATAAGAAAAAAGCCCTTACTAGACAATATTACTTTGTATTATCTACCAAACCCTATGCATGAGCTTTTCTCTTTAATATCCCCACTTTGTTTTACACTGATGTATTTAATGGCCTCATTTATGTACTGGTTCACATTTTCATTATATTTTGCCATTTAGCATTCTCCATGATTGTGTTTCATTGAACAGATGCACTACAGTTTCTCTGCAGCAAATTCTATGATCCATAATTAGATGTCAATATGTTTTCTTGTAATGCTATTGTGAATTAAACACATTTTTAGTTACATGGACATTAATTAAAATCATATGCTGAATTGTTACATCTTTTCGAGCCAGTTGGAGGAAATATTTCTGGTTTACTTGAGTGCTGTAGAGCATTCCATTTTATTTCTTCACTGCTTACTGTACTGGAAGAATCTACCCCCATCCCACCCCAAATGACGCAATATTAACGTTCATAACAAGATCAATCCTGCCCTGCGATTCATGGATGTAAGCACTAAAGAATGTCTTCAGTCATATTCACTTAAATGGGAGATGAGGACACCCTCCACCTAGGAACTGAGATCTACGTTTACTAAACGGGAAATTAAGACCCAGAGTTTACCTTTATCCCAGGTGTCACTGCCTATACAGGGGCATCCTGGAGAATAAATATATTGAGACAGGAAGAAGTGACCTTAAATCAGGGAAGAACTGGGTCTGCAGTCCCAAACTAAGCCCCTACAAGCAAAGTTTAAAAATCCAAGTTCTGTTAACAGCTAAGAGGAACAGAGGGAAGCAGTGTAGTACCAAGATCTTGCATAATCATTGACATGTTTTATATACTAAATGATGTAATTTTTTTTTTTTTGTCAGTAGAAGAATCAGTTTTGATGGGCAGGAGCTAAGTATTTTCTTTTAAAAAAATCTATGGCAGTAAGTTTTGGAGGAGGTTTCAAGCAGGTCCCAACAGAATGAATGGCATAAGGCTGGCATAAGATGTGTGAAATAACTGTAAACAGCTAGTGGGATGTGAGTTAGTGAGGAAAAGAGCAAAGAACAGCTTAAAATAATAAAGCAAGTCAGTGAGAACCAATATTCTTCCCTATTATTGTAGGTGGCATGTCCTTCCAAAAACCCCGTTTTGGTTGGTATAACATTTGTTTCTACTCTCTAGTCACTGAGGGCAAGTTTTGCCTGCACTTTGTAGTTGTCGAAGTTTCCAAGACATAATTGCACAAGTAGGATGGAGAAGGAAAGTTGGGGTTCAGCCTCTCCTGTGCTTGGTGGAGGTTTGCTTGGTCAAATGTATTGCTGTGTATTGGAGAGGGGTAGAGACAAACAGAGGAAGTACCTGCTAAAAAAAATAAAGACTAGATAAACCCCTTATTTAAATGCCTAATATAAGGCAAGGTAAGACTGAATTGATCAAAGAGAGGGTTCTGCATTGCTCCTTTTTTATTCTTCTGCTGTGGCACACTCCCTTTTGCCCAGTTCCTCTCTACACAGAGTTTAGTTACAGGTGTGGGTTTGCTCCAAGAAGAAACAATGACCTAGATAAGAGCCAAATTCTGCTTTTTTCATACAAATGTGTCACACAGCACCATTCAAACCCATCTTACAGTATCTCAGTAGCTTTCTAGGGACAGGATAAGGATTTGATTAGGAAAGTATGGTGGAACATACAAAACAAAAAGAACGGGAGATTAATCCAAGCCATTAAATCATCTCCTGTCATCTCTGGAAATGTAAAGCTGTCCTATGACACTTTTAAACCCCACAGGTGTTTTGCTGCAGCAGGAAACCACTGCTAACTTGGATATAAAAGAATGTTTTCTACAGCTTTCCTTGCTCTGTCCTCCCTCAACCCTCTCCATGCGCAGCTGTATGAGGAAGATTATAACTGGAGTTTGTCGGGATGTGCCTTCAGCATTTTCTAGAAGATGCTAATTGATTAAAATTTGAATGTTGATAAGATGGGTGTTTGCAAAATGAGATATTCAGAAGGAGAAATGGAAAAATCTTTCTTCATCCCATTTCATTGTTCTTTTGGTGAAAAGTTCAAATTTTTAGCTTTCAGAAGATACAGAAAGACTTATGTGAAAACAAAAAACTTATAAATGACTGCCTTTTTCCAAGTTTCAGCTTGTGAAAGTTAGAGAGATTGCAATTTCTCCTCCTGACTTAGCTCTATTTTCAGTGAGAGCACATGCGGTTCTAATGAGTGCCATTAGGTCCGTGACAAATTTTCTGAGTATCAAACCTACTTATGGTAAAATACAGACTTCACAAAATTAAAAATAGTGTATTGAGTTCTTAAGAGATTGAAAGGCAAACATTCTGAACTGTGAATAAGTCAATTTTTTAAAACCTGTAAGAAATCTCAAATTTAGAGAGAAGCTCAATTTGCATGCAAGATTTACTGTAAATTTTGAACAGAAATGTCATTGAAATGTTCACAGAATTAGGTTATACAAAAGACAACTTCTGACTGAAGACTCTCTGCTATTTGCAAGTATCACATAAGCAAATAGGTAGAACAGTTATGAGTATGAGTTTAAAGTCTATAGATCAAGGCTCGGATTCTCTGAACACATCAAAAGTCTCATAGCAGCTCCCAAGGTTCTGCTGATTAACCCAGTAGGATATTAATTAAGGAAACATCTGCCATCCATACTCAGCATTCTCTTTCACCAATTAGGAGAGATCTGGGTAATTCAGACTTCTGAAGCACATAATTTTTTTTTTTTCCTCCTTTTTTAATTTTTTTTTTCCCAGAGAATTAAATCTATACAGTAGTGACTGAAATAAGCGAGTTTACTACTAAAACAGACAGTAATACCTTCTGCAAGCAGAAGAACTGAAGGAAAAAGATTATTATTTTTAAAATAGTTCAAGCTACCTGACCCAGTTTTGTGTAGCTGCTGGATTCTCATGCTGACATCTTCCTGTGCTGTGTACTGGAAGAACAAGGAGTTAGACAGTTCCTTCCCAGAGAAAAAGCTTGGAAGTAAAGCAAAACAACAAAAAAAGTTCAGTGGAGCTCCACAAAATAGTACTAGTTAAGGAGAACATAATTATTATGTTTTAAAGTTACATGTAAAGTAGTCAAGGTTAGAAATGTGTGAATAATTTTCCTTGTACTATATCTGCCCTCTCATGATCCTGTTGTACTTTATACCACTGGTAGTGGCATTTATATGACTACATTCAAAGGTAGAGAGCACTTTCTGTGGCACCTACTTTCCAGAGGTTTATAAATTTCACTTAAATATACACCAGAGCATAGGGGAAGAACAACAGGTGTTTCTTATCCTTCTTGTCAGTGATCAGCCTTGTCCAGTTTCCCCCTCTTCCATCCTGACTTCTCTAATTGAAGCCAGAAAAACAGTGAACGCAGTCATGTCTACTCAAAGCTAGGAGAGATCTACCACTCTCCCAAATCTCCCCCTAGCCCACCACTTCTCTCACATTGTCTTCCTTGCTGTCCACTTAGTTTCCCCTTCTTTAACCTGCTCTGATCTTCAACTCATGCTGAAGGTCCCAGGTATCTCTCCTCATACTCTATTGAGATGCCAGCTACTCCAGCCAACCAGTGGCAAACACTTCCTTCATGCTCTCATTCTTGCTGCCCATGAGAACACAGGGGTGACTGTGATCATGAAGATCTACTTAATTTTCCTTTTTCTAAACTAACCTTAAAAATTCTCCTCTGCCATGATGCTTTAAAAAAAAAATTGTCCATGGTTAAGCAGCTGGTGTGCCGAGACCACTGCCTACTGTGCCAGTCAATTTCCTCTTATTTTTAACACTCCCCATGCAGGACCAGCCATCTGTTTCTTGTTTTATCATTTGATTGCAATCTTTTGGGGATGGATCTATTTCTATACATTTAGCACCAGCCAGACTGGGGTCAATGAACCCAGGCAGCCCCGCTCAGTAGTATATAAATACATAATATAGCCCTTCATTCTGCAGTTGTGGGGAATGGGTTTGTTTTCCTTTTGCCATTGGAATGAGAAGTAATCCAACAGTTTTCATTTAGTTCTTTTCATTCTTTTAATTAGAATCCAATAAATGCATAAACAGAATAATATTATTTTAAAAAATGGTTTTGTTTTTACAGGTATGTCACGCAACAATACCACTTAAGAATATAATTGATTGCTGAATACCAAACATCTGCAGCGAACTTTTATCCCCCATATAAGAACAATGAATCCCAAAGCAACATACGATGCACTAGGTTTTGTTGTTTAATTCTTAATCACCACTGAGACAGAATACATGTGGAACTGCGATTAGCTTTACAACAAAAGAACTGAAAGTGTAGAACTGGGGGGAAAAAAAAAAAAAAAGGTAAAACCTGGGAGTCTTGAAAGAGTTACTTCAAGTTTTCCTAAGGAACTCTCTAAAAGGGCTTAATTTCAATAGCTGTTGTGCAGTAAGACCTGTTTTGAATCAGTGAAAGACCTGCAAACCAGAATTATGGAACTCATGTAGATGACGTCCTTTGAGTTGTTACCACCATCCAACTCATTGTTAAATTGCATGCTGCATCAAATAGATGATGAGTTTTTCCAAATTTGCAGACTTCACTCCCATCAAAGAGGTGACCATTTTGTCCCTGCAGATGTATTTTCAAGCTTGTTTTGAAGAGCCCTTGTCATCCTGCTTTGCCCTGCAGGGGCATGGCAGGTGGCAGAACATTTTGTGAATAGGCTTTCATAACAATACAGCAAAAGGTGGAAAAGGCAGAGTCAAATTTCCTTTTTGCCAAAGGAAGCTTGAATGTGTTTTCCCACGAGTTCTGTAACTATTGAGAAACAGGTAGGTTAATGGTGAAGCTACACCTATTACTTCTGAAGATATTACTTTACTTAGTGCAAAACTAAATAGCTGTACCTCCAACTCTACTCCTTCCTGCAGTAGACTTATGTGTTGTGTACCAGCCTTCACACTTTGCTGCCATTTGTCCAGAGTCCGACGTATGTTCACAGATAAGAAAGTGTGGGAATGGTTATTTTATAAATGTCAAGGGCGCTTAAATGTGTTAGCGAGTATTTCTCAGATCTGAAAAGTCTTGCTCAGCCCCAACCATGCCAAGAATAAGAAATTTCTTCTGAAATTTATCTTCTGAAATAGCAATCTGGAAAGTATTTGAGTTTCAGATGTTACGTGCTGAAGAGGTGGGTTTAAGCATCAGAATTACAGTCTGAGGTGAAGAATAGTGATTAATCAGCTAATCACATAATTTTCTGTATCTAGTTATGCATACTATATAGTCCTATTTCTAAAATGATCCTGTAGCAAAAATGGCAGTTTGGTTTATCTGGTATACAGAAATAAGGAGCAAGAATTAAATCATTTAAAAGAAAAAAAGAAAGAATAAAGAAGAAAAAAAAAGTAAAAGGAAGAAAGAAAAAAGAAACAAAGGGAAAAAAAAGAAGAAAAAAGAAAAAAGAAGAAAAAAAAATAAAAAGAGAAAAAAGAAAAAAGAAAAAAGAAAAAAGAAAGAGAAAAAAGAAAAAAGAAAAAAGAAAAAAAGAAAAAAGAAGAAAGAAAAAAAAGAGAAAAAGAAAATAAAATGAAAAATAAATTTTAAAAAGCGAAAATGCTACTACAGAAAAGAACAGAGAAATGGAAAAATCCATCACAGTGGTTAGCCTGTCATTTTATCTTACTGTCATTCTTGATTTATAAAATCCAAGAAAAAAGTACGTAAAGAATAAAAAATCTGTCCCTTGGATGTTTGCTAGTATTTCAGTTCACACTACGAAAGCTGTCTTATTTTAAGAATTTTTAGAGGATTATTTCTCCTATATCTCTGTTTTGAATTTGACGTTCACGAAAAAGAGGGACTAATAAAACTAACCAGATCCACACTTGTACAAAACCATGTAACCTATCACACATCCACACAGCAAACCTCAAAACACAAGGGCACAATCCTGCAGGCTTTTGCTCAAGGAAGTCTTATTTCTGTAAAGAAAACCCCAGAATGCCAGTGCATGTTCTTTCACAAACAAAACATATACAGTATTTGACATCTGGAGTACTCTGGAGCAGAGGCTTAAATATGCCAAGTTATGCAGTACTTGCTGTTGAAGCGAATGCCTGTTTGGGATTTACAGGGGAAAATTTTGCTTTCGCAAGGGTGATAAACATGTACTAATAATACTTTCCCATCTCAAACATTCACATTTCTATGGGTAGATAAGGACTAACAAACTTCTCTGTTGGTGATCTAAACCAAGAGCCCAGAGGTGAAAACCGCTGTGCCAATAAATAGCTTTTCCTACCCTGAATCTGCAGGTTGCAGAATCATTCATTTTGGCTTGTTCCTAGTGTTGCTGTATGAAAACAACGGCTGATGAGCAGCTGCATCATCTCGGTGCAAACTCAACAAATTTGCCCCAACATAAAGACAAATCACTCCAGTTATTAAAAGATAAGCAGTCACTAGGAGAGAAGCTGATTATTCTACCACATTATACTATCCTCTCAAACGTCTTGATTTTGTTTGATTTTTCCCCAACAAGTGCCAGAAAGAGCCGGCTGTCAACAGCTCACAGGTTCCTTTTACAAAGCTGTAGATTTTCCAAGACTGTGCACCAAACCAGAATTTGTGATGATTTACACCCACTCATGCTATGCATGTAGATGGAAATCTCAACAATGAAGCAAAACCATTATATATATCCTTATTTTTGCGACCTATAGTGCAGGGTTGTATATGGAGTACCTAGTGGTAGAAACTACTTTATATGGAGTACTCTTTGAAAATTACAAAGATATTATAGCTCAACTCCCTAAAAAATCTATAAAAAAATAAAAATAAAAAATAGACAAAGTAGAAAGACCTGGTTCTTGACAGCAGTAGCCACAAGAAAGTTTCTATCCATATTCTGAAGACCGGAGTGCTTTCCCACGTGATTCACTGACACCAAGTTTTATATCTAAACCATAAAATTTGTTGTGGGGTTTGGGCAATGTAGAAACCACACTCTTATTTTCCTCCTGCCCAAATTATACATCAGTATAGCCCTTATTACTTGTGGCTGGCTTACCTCTGATCCACTGTGATAGGAATAAGCGAAGCAGAAAGTCTACCTTTACTTACACACACCAGATTTGAAAGTCTGGTAAGGGAAGAAACAGAGCTGAATGTTCCCCTTCAGAAAGTTCCTGGCTCTGGTTTTCATCACTTTTCAGTCGATTCATAATATATTGATACTCAGAATGACCTGCGTCATTAGGCTTTTCCTTCTCATGATGAATGAATGTTGCTAGAGAATAAAGTTAAACCGTAAGTTCACGCAGATAAGCCTTCACAACTGGCTATAAATCTAAGTGGATGAGAGCTTCTTATTCAGCCAAATGTAGTCATTCAGCACATAGCTAGCATAAAAGACTCAAACTTGCCCTAGGCACTTACCTGGGGCATTTCTGGGTTTTTTGGAAAGAATTAACAGCTTATGTTTACTTTGTTTCAGCTTTTCCAGGTATTTCATGCCACTCCATCACCAGTACTTGACAACATCACTACTTTCTCTATCTACAGAGGCACTTCACATGATCTCATCTCAGATAACACTTCTGTCTATGTTATTCCAATAACCAGAAGGATTTACCTCTTATATACACTTTATGATATATAAAATATGTAAACTAGAAGTCAGCTTACTGATTATTTTGTGTGTGGAAATAAATAATTTGCAATAGCATTAACACCTTTTTTACATTACTAGGAAATAGTAAAAAATAAAAAGCAAGTTAAATATTTGGATCCCTGTTAATGATGTGACTCATGCCTAATTTTTTCTTTGGCTTGGGATGGGTGAGGAGGGTTGTATCTTAATGCAATACCATAATACAGTCCTATGTTACCAGAATTACTATGGTGAGTTGAGTAAATTCTATTAAAGACTACGATTACAGCTAAAGTGAGCAAAACGTGTAATTCTTATCTAAAGTGATATGCACCTCTGTGTGTTTTGGCCTATAAAGCAGCCACTGTCAGACTTTGTGGTATGCATTAAAAAAGGTAACAATATTTACCTTTCCCTTCTATCTTCAAACTATAAAATATGCTAAATTACAAGATCAAGAAAACCACAGCCATTAAGGCACATATGATGTCAATCTAGTACAACATCTAGTTATATGCATCCAACATATACCCAGTGTAAGGCTTGTCAGTTAGCAAAAGCTGTATCCACCCCTGCACCATCCGTTTCAGATGACTGTCGTGCGGCTGACGGATCCCAGGGTCAGCGCTTGCCTGTGCTGGCATGGAGACCACAAAGCTCAGTCAGAAAGAGCTCAGATCCTGAAAGGTTCAGTGTTAATATTTTCAGACATTTTAATCTGATACGTTGGAAGTATGGTTATGGCTCTTATTACACCCAACAGGTTATAAGTTGGTGTTTGTCATCGGTACTAAGAGGAGAGTTGAAATCTAATGTTTAAAGAAAAATGACCATGACTAAGTCTCACAGTTTCCATATCTGAAATGTATTTCAGACTTCTGTAGTTGGACGACATCGCTATTTCACTATGCAAGAAAATGTAATGATTAAGCCACAGCAGACCTTGAACTGTTAGGAAGAGCTAGCAAAGGGGCACTAAATATTTGAAAGTCCCAAAAGTCTCACCTTCTCAAAAAAGTCATGGCCCAACTGTATAGCCTGTACACAAGAAAAATCTCTCAGATATTTCTGGGTAAAATTCCTCACTCTTTTTCTCCTTCCCTTTGTTTGCAATCCCACACACCCACTCAATACTGGAAAAATTTGTCCATACGAGGAACTGTGCCAATAGGGATCAGCCTCTGCAGCTCTGCTGCAACAGGTACCACAGCCCCACTGCACCTCCCGTCCTGGAGAGGGGCAGGAATCTCAGAAAAGCACCTTTCCTTTCCAAGAGACAGACTGCTATTCAATATTGTCATTATTATTATTTTTTGCAACACTTCTTCACTCTTTCTCCCCACTTTCTAGTCCACTGTGAGTGCTATAAAGGCAATTTAAGCTGTGTTATTTCCTTTGAAAATGCTCAAAGTGCTTGTGACTGTGTTCTCCTTATAACAATCAGGATGGTTTTCCTCTCCATAGTTATTTCTTTCTGTCTGACAGGCTGCTGCTAATCACATGCGTAACAGTATTCTGAACTATAAGAAGTTTATGCAGTTTGAAAAATCGTTATGTACCCCTCCCTTGTCCCTGTGCCTGTTTCCACAAGTCATTTTCACAGGTTGATTTTTTTGGCGGGTTGTTTGGTATTCATCTAAACACATCTTTACAAAGCTGAGATTATAAAACAGAAAGGTGTTTTCACCATGCTTTCATTATTTGCTAACACAATCTACTTGTGTTGAAAATAAATCAAAGAACTAAAAGAAATTACTGAAAGATACATACAGTAATAACATACATGTTACAGGTAACGTTTCCCTAGTTCCTGGACAGTAATGAACCTTATCTGCATTGTGACTGTAGGTCTTAAGCACCTAATTTAATCGAAAGTCAATAGGACTTTGATTTATAGACCATGCATTTCTGGAAAGTTTCAATACTCCTATATACCTCAAGTTCAGCCCAAGTCAAACAAGTTCAGAAAGCTGCCATAGCGTTTCCTTTTGTTGAAGGCCTTTCCTGCAAATAATGAACTTAAGTACGTGGTGAAGAAGAAATGCAAAGGCTGTTCCACCTCTCCCAAGCACATGTAACCTGCAGGGACAATTTTTTTTAATTTTCACGTTTGGATTTTTTTATATGCAGTGCATAATATTTGATGAGAAGATGAAAGAAGTGACAAAATTCCATTTCATGAGAGCCACACTTATTAAAAGCCAAATTTTCTAGTAGTACCTAGACTTCTAGCAGATGCAGTTAGAGCAGCTCATTATTAGTGATACTGAAACACGCAGAAGAAACAGCTCCTCCACCCCTGTGCTGCCTTCAATGCAGGAGATGGGAACAAGCAGACATGAACAGGCAGCAATCAAACATCAATGGTCTGCTCTAAAACAGATCAGCAAGTCAGGGTTATTGATCAAATGAACATCAGGAAAGCTAATGGAGAAATCCTTCAGCTGTCCTTATCCTTCTGCCTTTCTTTACAGAGCTGACCAGGAGCAATAATGGGTCTAAAATCACACGACTGAGAGCAGCACATTCCACTTGGAAGGACTTTGTAGTGGTCATTTTTGCTCAGTCAGTTCTTAGGGATATGGTTTAGTGCCAGAGTTAGGTTATGTTTGAAGGGTCTCTTCCAACTGAAAAGATTCTATGATTCTATGAAGCTGTCAGTAGATATTCCTATTCAGTGGGTTCATTAATGTAAAAATTAAAAAAAGGAAAAATGTTTGCCTCAGCTTCTTTTTTTTATCTAGCGAGCTGTAAAGGTATTATTGATGATATTTGCCCTTTTTTTTCTAAATATATTAGGTTTCAGCAGAGGATTCCTGTGAATTAAAAGTTGGCTTCTGAAGATGTGTAATGAAATATACATTGCACGATATGAAAAGCAACCACACTGGAGGCAAAGCAGGGGAAGGCACCATGTTCACCATCATATGTGAATATTCTTAACCGGATAAACACAGAAATTTCTCGAAAGAGATCGTGTTCCTGTTAGGCTTGAAATAATGAAAAGCTTCATTTTGTTACACCAAAGTGCTGAAGGGAGACTGAGGAACTTGTACATTGAAGCTGGCAATAGTAAGATCTCTCACAGCCTTTATGACTTGTTCTCACAAAGCTATTTTCATCTTTTAGAGAAACATTACCTGTAACATGTGTGTTATCACTGTATGTATCTTTTAGTAATTTCTTATAGTCATTTCGTTTCATTTCAATGCAAGTAGATTGTGTCAGCAGATAATGAAAGCATGGTGAAAACACCTTTTTGTTTTATAATCTCAGCTTTGTAAAGATGTGTTTAGATGAATATCAAACAACTTCCAGTACAAACTCTAAGCAAAGTAGCACACAGGTAAATCAAATGGTATAAAAGCACATTTTCTTCTTGGAAAGGCTTGTTTTACTGTGATTTAGTGGTTCATAGTAGAGCAATACCCAATAGTATTACTACAGTTTGTGTCTATGTTAAATAGTAGTGTTGTATTTGAAGTTGGAGATGGTTTTCCTACAAGCCCTTGGCAGGGAGCTTTCCTTCATCAGACATCATCAGAACTAATTCTTTTGCCCTATTAGCATTGCAGAATGCTATTGTTATTAGTTACATTCACCTCCCAGGCCTCTAAATTCATATAAAGAAACAAACTGGTCTAATTTGCTTTTCTAGAGCTCTGCTGTCAAAAACCACCATGTTCTTGTAAATAGTAATGTCAATGTGAAAAGCCCCACATTTTAAGGCAAAAAGCTCGAAACTAAAGTTTTTATTAAAAAAAAAAAAAAATCTGCTAATTAGCTTTTTCCCAACAAAAATCCATACACCAATGAAAATCCTGGCCATTCCCAATCTCAAAAATACTTAAGCTGACATATCAGGGGTATTATCCCATGTACTGTGCCAAATGGATGTAGCTATATTCCAACCACCTGAGTTCTTTTTTTAATTTAAATGAGTGGTTGAACTGAAGTGTTTGCATTTCCTGCACTAAAATAGTGTGCAACATTTGAGCTTGGTCTTATCCACCTTCTTTCGATCAGCAACATGTTTCAGTGGAAATGTAAACCATTCCATTACATATATGAACTCATTTGTGATGTCACATGTTAGATGATACTGATAACATGCATTGTTTAGTCTCAATTTAATACAGTGGGTTAGGTTGTGCGCTGGGATATATGGCTTACTGATGTTCCCACTGGCTCCAGCAAATGAGAAGAATGAAGATAACAGCAATAAAGAAACCTTCAAGCGTTGTACTATCACTTGACTCATTTAACAGACAAATGAACCAAACAGACACAGAAACTATTGAAGACGTTTGAGTGAAGAAGTGAAAAAGCCAGAATTTTTCTTGCCAGGCTTTGCCTGCCAAAAACATTAGGAAGCTTTCTCTATATCTAGCATTAGACAGCAGAACTGGACCTCTAGCTACTGTCTCCAGAAATGCACTCAGCAGAAATGAATCTGTCTCCGCACGAGATGACACAAGAGTACATATGTCGTGCCAGGCTATCAGTAAGATTCAGGCAGGTTATCAGACATGATTCCAGAGGCTGGATGCTGCCCAGAGCGTTGCCTTTGCCCATAGAAGAAAGCACATTACTCCAATAGACCATATCCTAAAATTCTGCTGTGATTTTGAAAAGGTCACTTCAATGTTTTGGGGGGCTTTGGGAGAGTCGGGGGGGAGGATAAGACACTGTCTCATTAACTAATTCTCTCCAGTGTATACCAAAAAAAAAAATAGTTTCTAATTAAAAATGATGCCAACTACAGAGAGAATGATCTGAAAATAACTCTTACTTCTTTTACTAACTCCCCCCCACCCCCCCATTTCTTCAAGTTTCTTGGCTTTAAGACTTTCCACACTCCTCTCTCTGCTTCCCCCTCTCCCACCTCTCACCTCCTCCCCCTCCAATCTGGCTTCCCCGCCTCCCTTGGCAGGCTCTTTAGCTTTAATTCAATAGTTAAAAGACTGAATCAAAAGTTGTATAATCTGTTTGAACCAACTTTTATTCCCTATCAGAAAAGGAGCAGAGGCTAACAGCCCAGCTGTGATTTCAAATCCATGGGAGTGAGCACAGTGAGATACCGATATTTTCCGCTTGCTGTGTGTGTTTTATTTGCCTCGTGAGAAACGGTACCTGGTGCAGCCATGGGGTATCTCAGTGATGGGTATGAAATAGCACAGGGCCATTCCTCTGGCCCTTCTCATCTGGGACATTTCATCATTGCTGTCTTCTGAAACTTAAAACCTAGAAGCTGCATTAGTGGAAGGCAAATTTGAAGGAGAAAAAGGCAGAATAAGGCAAGGCAAAGGAGGGAAAGAGGCAGAGGAAGGAATGATAGAATTATGAAAAAAAGGTAGAAAGACCGCCCACTTTCATTTTTCCTGTCCAAAACAGCTCCATTTCAGCTGAAATATGTTCAGAACATGCAGATAGACACTATGAGATGTCTACTATTCAGGGGAGACCAGAAAGTACTTTGATTAGCCTGACAAAAAGGCTGATACACAGTATGACTACTGTGGTTAATTATGAAGAGTGAGCACCAGTGAAGAACAGAATCTCTCAATGCTAGTAGGCAGTATTGATATAAAACTAAGTAGAAGCTCAACATAAATGCTTTTGGACTATAGATAAGGATTTATGGCATTAAAACTGTGAACAGAACTGAAAGTAGATGAGTTCATGACTTTCAAGACACAGATTTGCAGGAGTTAAGAGACACGTTCCATGTCTTCACTGCAGAGGACCAGACCAAGTGGCTTTTCAGAACACCAGTGAAGGAAGAGAAAAGCCTCAAGGTCAGGGATGAAATGGCCCTCAGCACTGTCAGGGCCACAAGCATCTTCAATGCACTGTCTTCTGTTGGCCAGCTTCAACAACCCAAAATAATACACTCCAATGTGGTGAGATCAGTAGTAGAATCTCTACAGCCCCAGTAACATCGATGTCTGAGCTAGCTGCAGCCTTGTCATGGGAAAATGACAACCTGATCTTGATCAAGAGTTGAGTAATTGGGTATAATGAAGCTCAGCTGCCAGGACAGTGCAAACAGGAATCAACAAGTGATGGGAGAGTAACGCCTGAATCTGCTGGAAACGCATAGGATGTCACTGTGTGTTGATTTGTTTGTGTCCTGGCTATAAACCAGTAGTAAAGATTTTGGGTAGGAAAAGGGAGAAATAAATTTATACAACTATTAACAGGAAGAGAAAGACTACACAACGATTTCTCGGCATGTCATGGAGAAAGAGGAAAGGCTGGTTTTCCTCAAAGGCCAGCATTGCACTGTTTTAGTTTGGTTTAATCTAATTAACCCCACCAGTAACACTCTGAAATTCACTCAACAGATTTCCTCTCACAAAAAATGGTCACACATCATTTGTGTTCAGTCCCAGGTATGGGTTGTATTTAAGCTGTTTTCTTTAAAGTAAATGGTAAAATTAGAAATCTAGATTATTTGAATTTATTCTAGCTGTCCTTGTATGTGCCTTTTTTTCTTTCGCAGCTATTTGAGGATTTAATAATAAACCAACCATACTGCATCGCTTGAGAAAAAAAAATCTTAGATCTCAGATATAACTTATAATCGACTATTTTTTTTTTTCTTTTTAAATTAACCCTACATTTTTAAAACTTGCATGAGCATATGGGAACTGCACACATATCTTCACATGTGCTGAAGCCTGACACTTGCATGAGGGCTGAATTTTGGCTGTGAGCCCATAAGGACCTTTCACCCTCGAAGAACTGGGACACCCACCACTGCTGAAGTACCACACATCTCCAAGATCCTCACCACACACAGCCACATGCGTTTTGCATCCAAAATATTCCCATTACACATACTTTAGAGGTCAGGTTAAAGACTTTCCTGAATTCCATATTCAGCCATTTCTTCTCTTTTTATCTGAATTCTTTTGCCAAACCATCCTTACTGTATGTAATGACAAAATATGCACCAAAATAATTATTTCTTTGTGATCTAGAGGAAAAAAGATAACACACCACATCTCAGAAAACACCTCTAATTTCAATAGTCATCATCACCCAAAAAACAATACTATCTGGTTTTGAGGTAGTTGCTACTTTTCTAACCGCTTTTCCCCTGATTTTTCTTACACATATTAAAAAGAATAATCTATTTCCACTTTTAATTACATAGTGGCAACAACAACAACAACAACAACAACAGAAGTGAAGACTTTGACTATGTGCCATTATTACAACACTTGTTTTTTATTGTAAAAAAAGCAGAGATAAAAGTTACATTCATTTCATCTCCTACAGTTCCTTCTCACACGTTGTCAGCTCCTCTCGTGCACATGAGTCCACCCTACGCACAGGGAGTGCACATGGGACATGGGAAGAGCTGCGGGATAAGCACGGTATTAGCTCAGTGTGGTGGCTTTGATATTAGTGATGCTCTGCGGGGCTGCCGGCAGAGTGACAGTCTCCTCACCCTAATGCACAGACTATTCTTCATCTATTCAGCTCATTTCTAATAGTCTTATATTGTCATTAGTGGCACGAAGCAGATTGTGCATCGTGACGGAAAGCCTTGAATCCCCAAGGATTAGTTCTTGCTTTTGAGTGCCAGTTCTGAAGCATTCGACAATTTTTGTCGCATGAAAGTAAGGGTCAAATGCAATCAAATTAAAAGAAGTGAAAACAAACAGGACAAAATAAATTAAGGAAACCAGCTGGAATTCATGTTTCTACTACATTGCTTCCAAAGAGAAGAACTTGGTTTATTGTAGCCAGGTGTTTTTCACATCAGCAAAGTTAGGACTTTATCTTTGAACACAGAAATAATATGGCATTGAATTCAAATATGCAGATTGCAGCAGTTAAACATTAACTGCTTTCTCCTGAAAAATCATTACAATGTACTGCTCCGTTAAATAGACGTGGAGCATTTAAACTTACCCATTGTGTTAAATCTGGACACCAGAAGACCATGAGAAGTGCTTCAGAAGAAAAAGCAGTTACAAGTGCCTGTGAACCAGTTCTGGTCCCATCCAGAAGGTTTACAGCACAGTGAGATCAAAACGATGGTTAAGGAACTTGCTCCTGGTGATGCAGCAATTTGGTGGTAGAGCCAAGAATGAAGAGAAGTCTCCAATCTTAGTCTAGCAGTTCCCTGCTCCCCACCCTGTCCCCCACCACAATATTACAGTACTTTTAAGGATGAATTTTTAAGACTTTATTACCTGTAAGCGTGGGAACATTTTGTGTGGAGGAGTGCTGGTAAAAGGCTATTTAAAAGAACAAAAATACCATATGCTTCCTGGATTAATTTTGAAGCCTCATTAAGGTCAGCATAAAATACTAAGATACACTTGTGATTTGGCACATACTTCTATTTGATCAGAGAAAGGATGGTATTTTTGTAAACAAAGTTGCTAATTTAACCCAGTCCAGAATAAACTTGTGTGTAAATATCCTAAATCGTAATAGTGCTGTACCCTGTGAGAAAACACCCCGTGTAGATGCTGTCCCATGAGTAAATACTAATGGCACTCCATTTACAAACACAATAAAGGACGTTCATATTATCTAGTATCATATAAACAGTTTCCTACTAAACTAGCAGCCAGGTCTATGAACTGGTAATTTAAAACTGAAACAGAGGCTACGTCTTTACATGAGAAAGAGTTTGTAAGAGTAATAATCCTTCTACATGTTAACAGCAGGATGTTAAAAAGGTTACCACACTCAAATGCTGTCATTTTATTCTTACTGCTAGCTCCAAAAATATGTGAGAAGCAAAGGCTGAGGTTTGGACCTGGAATATTTAAGTGACACCAAACTCAGTCCCAATATCCACGAAGAGGAAAAAATAATTTAAAGAAGTAGTGATATATTAATAATATCCATGTAAAACCTAAAAACCGTAATTCTACTCTAATATTGGATCTGTCAATACGATAGAATTTATCTTAGTGAACACGTACTACATTTTTTCTTACTTTCAAATTGCCAGCCAAACCTTAGTACTCAATTCTGAAAGCTCTGACATTTGTTTTCATGTTAACAAAGCATTTTTTATTCCAGTGATCTATTAGTGGGGAAAAAAAACAAAAAAAAAAAAAAAAGAAAAATCAGAATTTCTAATCTGATGGGTGCATTTCCTTGCATAACCTTAGCTTAAAACTAATAGCATTCATTATTTGCAAACCAACATTTGCAGTTCAGTTTAATCCTACAGCTCACAGAACTTTGTTTGATACTGAAGAAAGAGATAAGGAAGGACACACTTGATCAGACCAAAAGCATATGTTCATCTTCAATACTGTTCACTAAAAACTTGTCTTACCATTTTAATCTTCAATAGGTGATTGAGAACCATGTATCTTAATTTTCAATCTTCTTTAAAATGTAGACTTCCAGGATAGTAATCACAATAGCAAAGGATAAAGGCTGGCAGGTGATGAAAATAAATTTGATATAAGGGAAAAGGAGCAGACTGACAAAATCATAAAAAGAAAGGTTTAACATTTTCAACTTTCAGTTTTTTGTATTTATATTTTATTTTTATGAACACCTTTACTTTTTAAAAAGCAGGTAAATCCAGCTTTTTAGATCTAAAAAAAGACAGTATTTTTGGTTTAAACAATTTTGAGTGACAAGAATCTTTAATTACAAAACAAAAAACAGCCAGTAACAAAGGTGAAACTTTACTAAGGGATATCTAGATTTTGGACATTGTTTATAAGACCACCACTCTTATAAATTTTCTATATTTTCCCACCTGATTACTGACGTTAATCTAGGATAATTCCACTTGCTGCCAAAATTTGTACACACGTGTCAAAAGTTATCCTGTTTTAGTCACCACAGAATCATTTATTCCACTGAAAGACGTTTAATTTCCCTGTTTAGGTAAATTTCACATGCACCCAAGAAGAAGCTCTGGATATTGACAGGCCCTCAGGAAAACAATACAGCAGACCGATGTCATTGACTACATATTCCAATCTATTGCGTCTTTCTAAAGTCCCCTAAGATGCAATTCAAAGTGTTTCATGACACAAGTTGTGGAGACATCTTCAAACAACCAGTGGGAAAAATGTATCTACATTCATTAGGTTGACTTCAAAACATGGTAGTGCCAAGTCAGTAAGTGACAGCTATGTAGGTTTTTTATTGTAAATGTAATATCAGGAGCTAATTGTCAATCCTCCTGCACCAGTGCAAGCCAAATTCTCCCTCATCACACTTGGCCAAATTTCCCACCAAAGGGTCTTTGATGAAGGACACTACCTGGAAAGAACATGAAATCTTTTCCACTATTGCTCTTTTCTGCTGTACCAACCTTAGCAGTCAGCTTTTCTCGCTGCAGTTTAGATGTTTGTTTTTTTGACCTACTAATTAGGCACAGGGAAAGCTTGTCATCTTTCACACTGCAAAACTATTGTCTTGTTAAAACCCCTTCCATCATAACCTCCTTCAAAGATGCATAAGCCACATTCATTCAGTCTTTCCTAACAAGTCATATTTTCTGGATCTCCAATCACTCTCTCTTCAAACAGCCACAGTGAATCCAGACTTTCTTGGAGGAAGGCACAAGTAGTTGGACTTTCCTTCAACTTTTATGTTATCAGTCAGCATAGAATGATTTTCTTAGCTCTTATAAACAAACTTTGTTTCAGTGTGGCTTTGCCTTTTTTTTTTCCGTAAAAGGTTAATTCAAGCAACTCATTCCAGCTGCAACCAACCCTACAACCCTGTATCTCACTCTCTTCAGACAGAAGGCTTGTACAGATATTTAGTCTTGCCTAACATAGGTATTTGCACTTGTTGAATTGCATCAACAGGAGTCTTGACATTCCAAATCTCCTCAAATCTCCCATTCCATGCACAAAGCTAAAGAACACAACATGTGGTCATCCATGACTTCAGAGTTTTCACTAATACCAAACCAAGATTCTTCCTTACAGAAACTCGTTTTAACAAAAATCCATTGATAGCCACCTTTAGTGTCACTTTGCAAGTAGATTTTTACTTTCTACCTGGTGCTTTAGTTTAGGTAAATTGTAAAAAAACTGTCAAAAGCCTCAGTATGTTCACAATGTACATATACAATTAATGTGTCTCTTGGTGAATGTCCTCTAGCCAGAGAGTTACTACCTTATTATGGAACAAGCAACCAGTGTGAAAAAATAAAACAAAACAAAACAAAATTGTTCTGAAGCTATTTGTTAAATGAGAAACCTGAAATTTAAAACCTTACTTTCTCTTGTAGAACTGAAGAGAAAGGAGTTTCAGGAAGAAAAAATTAAGTTCTAATAGGTTCACACTCTTTTTGTCCCAAGAATGACTGAATTCTCTGCAATACTGAGGAATCGGAAATGTGCTGATAATGTTACCACAAAAAGGGATAAATACATATGCAAAATAAACTCTCAAAATGCATATGAAATTGCACAGAACAGAGGTAAAAAAACAAAAACAAAACAAGATGGGTTTCTAATTGAGTATGTTCCAAAAAAATATAGGACAAGCTCATCAGAATGGGAGGTTGGCAGGAGGGAAAAGAGAGGTGAGCAAACAATTTAAGTGCCATACATCAAAGAAAGGCAAAACACACTACCACAGCATGAACAGGCACTGCCTTGCAGGAATGCTTATTTCTCTATATGTACCTAAGACAATGAATAAATACATAGAGAACAGAATAATAATAATTTCAGCACTAAAAACAAGAAGAAAAAAAAACAAAGCACAACATACCTTGTAACAGTCTGGTGACATGTTCAGTCAGTACAGTAGCAATAAAAATTAAGCAGCACAAACCTTCTAAAAGTATAAACAAAGAAAATGTATTTTTAAAGCACAGTTAACACCTATTCGGACATTGCTTTCGAATTTATTTTTTGATGAAAGGCAAACAACCATGAGGTGAGGCCTAATTAATGTGTTTTTCACAGGCAAATCCTAAGGCCATTACCGAGACTTGTTGGATTGAATTTGCATCAGCCTTTTAGAAACTGGCTGAGAATATTGTGTGTTCCCCATCCACATTCCTGCCCAGCAGAATGGGAAACCACTGGGCTTGCTTAGCCCTTAAATACATCAGAGGATGTCCCATAGACGCACGTATGGGAGATGTTCAGAGAATCTCTGCATGAAGACCAGGTACAGTCTTGACCGTATCTTGTCCTCATTAGGGGATAGCAAACCTACCCTAAGCATTTTTCATGGAACCCAGAGATTTCCCCTTCACCCTCAGTGCTCCTTGGGACGTTGATCTGTAATTTTTTTGAGAAAGTCTTTACAATTCTCTGGAGCTATATAAATAATTGACAGTAATTAATTACTATTATACCTGCCCAAAAAAGTGAAGACAGTGATCTATCACCAGAAGTGGAAAATTACTAAAGGCTACACTTCAGTCAAGCTCTCAAAAAATATGTGTTCTGTCTTGCTTTGTGCTGCCTTCCCTTTCCTTTGTGATGGATATATATTAAGCATTACATTGCTCCAAAAATTTTCACCAATTTTCACAGATTTTCAGCGGCATGAGCAAAAATTAAGATGCCACCGTCAATACACTTGCTGTTCAGGACCTCTTCTTTTAACACCAAGTGTAGTTTGGAGTCCGGAATAATGCATCTTATTTAACCTTTGAGAACATAAAGCCTAAAAACACCACAGCATCTCATATTCATCCTCACAACCCGTTGCTAGACATGAGCAGTTTTAAGATAGGTGACCAAGTGCAACCTCTTTGCAGCAAGAACTTTCTTTCCACACACAGTTTAACACAAGCAGAGGTCAAATAGAGATCTCAGACACCTCAGTGATAGAAACGACTGTGCTTTACCAGCAAGAGACAGAGATGCAAGCACCCTGAGGTTGCATTGTCATGTGTTGTTCTCCACGCTTGTTCGACAGCACCTTTGCAGTCACCTGGGACTCAGCCAAGTGGGACCCACAGGGAAATTTCAGATGCTGATTTGCACTTTGTGCAGCAACAAGGCTTTGGAGCTTAACACACAATAAGCTGTATCTACCATTTTCTCCTGCAACAGCATAATGCAAGCCGTACACAGAACAAGAGCTAAATTGTCAGAAAACCCCAAGACTGTGTGCTGCCAGAATAAAGCAGAATTTACAGGTAGTCCAAAAATCAAATTTCAGGAGCCTCTTGCTTTTCTAGTCAATTTCTGATCAGTCAGGTCTTTTAAGAACAGGTATGGCTGGATGTCTTGCACAGGGCAACTGAAGCTTGTGGTGGACTAAGACCAAGTTTCCTAAGTATTTTAAACAAAAAAACCCAAGTGTATTCTCACTATTAATACAACAAAGAAAAAATATAAGTACCTCCTGGACTATTTTCCATATGTTAATTTTGTGAAGAGCTTGCAATCCTCCAGAACTGAAAAATAACAAAAGATAGAAACAAAGTTATTTTAATTGCTATGAATGTAGCAAAAAGCCGTTTGCTTTCTTTGAGGGTTGGGTGTGTGGGGTTGTGGGTATTTTTTGTTGGTTGTTTTTTTTTTTTGTTGTTATTTTTTTGTTAAGCAAAATTTCTGCGTTGGTGTAAGGCAGATTTTCCAGGCTTCAACAAACCAGATGGCCATCCAAAAATGCGATATGAAATTTTTATAGGAAGCTAAGAGCTGAACCCATCCAAAGGAGAGATTTTTCAGAGATTCCAAACTTTTAAAAATAAATATTACTGCAGGATCTTATGTATCTGCATTTGAACTGTAAGGAATAAATAAATAGCCACAGTGGTAATTACCTAAATTCTATATTTAGAAGGAACAGAACACGTGCAATAAACAATAGCACATTGTGATATTAATGAAGCGCTCGCTTCCTCTAAATGTAGAAATTCAGCAATTATCACCAGAATTGGCATGTATAAAGGTGCCGGTGACAATTTTAAAAAGGCATATTGCTTATCTGATAGACCAGAATGCACGCTTTGGACCCGATGCGTTCTGTTATGAAGCGCTCAGTGACACAGTCCCACACTGAGCCAAGCTTATGCTCAGCTCAGCGACGGCTCTGGTGGGAAGGAAGAGGTGATTGCAAGCCTTCCTTCTGCTTGCCCCAACTTCGTGCTGGCTGGTGGCCAACTCAGCCATCAGCACAAATTAGAGTTGCTATAAAAGATGTTCTACTTTACACCAGCAGGTTTGGATCCCTGAGGAGCGCACCGCTCAGACATCAGGGCACGTATTGAACTTCAGACCTTTCCCATCAAACCTCTGGCAGCCTCCTTTCCCTGCTAAAAGGTGTCTCTTTTGTGCTCTCAGGCATTTAAAGCCTGTCAGGAAAACTGGCAGACCCGGGCCACACCAAGCTGAAAAGTCTCTGAGTTACAGGAGTTGCCCCCTTAAGCTTTAAGGTCACTTTTGGTGATGCTGCTTTGTGGCCAAAGATTTGGGCAAATAAACACCTCCTGGCAGCTCGTTTTTTTCTTCAAATCTGAATCTCTGACAGAGCTAAGCTGACAACACACCACACCATGCCTCTCCTGCCTGCCTTTTTGCCCTTAATTCTTTCCGGCTTTCTTTCCTGAGCGAAAAATACGCCATTTCCACTTTTCATTAGACTTCTCCATGCAGCTTGCTTTCCTATGACCCTGTTCTAGTTCACTCACTGAAAGAAAACAAAGTTAGCAGAATGTGGGAAGGTGATAATTTACCACCTGGCTGACTGCAGGGTCTGAGTTTTAGCTTCCCACCCTATTATACGCCAAGGAAAGCTCAACGCAGGGCAGGCAACGCAGGCAGTGGATGAAGTCTTCTCTAATTCTTTGAGCAATGGAACAATCATAGTCATCTCTCCCCTTTGCAGCATAATTGTTGTGCAGAAAACACTGGTGAACTTCCAGGGCAAATTTCCTTAAAGGGCACTAACTGATCAGGGAATTTGTGGCACAGAGCATTCCAGTGCAGCCACACCTTGCAGTGGTTAGAAAACTCTCCTTTGTGTTCGAGAATTTGGCACAGGGTATAGAAGAAGCTTAATTACTGAAGTGGCATATTAGCCACATTCCTAAATCACACAGCTCAGCTGTTTGGTTCGTTCATCAGCATTCAGAACATGTTTGTTCTGCAATATAGACATAATTGCTTACTGTGGCGCTGCTCCTGCAAATGCCTCCCAAAAGATGGGCACCTGCCCCAGAGCTGCTGCTGGAGCTTCATACATCTTCTGCACCCAACTGGGTGCAATGACTGTATGGTCCTGGTGAAGAAACACCAGGAGCTGGTCATGCTTCTTCACACTTGTGACGTTGACACCATCTCTGCCTCAGGAAAAGCCACCAGAAGTTGACTCACGGGGCTGAAGGAACAGGTTCGCACGCAGAGGCTCCCAGTCTGTGGGGAGGTGACAACCATCACACACCACCGAGGTGGGAAGACAAAGTGTTGCACACACTGGAGCATCACAGCACTGAACACACATGAGATCATGGGGATAAGGTAATGTACAATGAAGAATTCACACACCAGTTGTACCAAAAAAAAGAGATGACTAAAATGACTGCAGGTAGTGCTCTCCCCATCTGAGAGGTAATGCCACAGAGGACACAGGGTTCAGAAATCTCTCTGCAGCTATCTACAGAGGCGCCTAATCACGTTTCCAGGTGTATTTGCACTTTTTCTACAGAAATGTTCAGAGATGATAGTGTACGTGATTGTATCCACATCACTGTGACTTCCAGTACACCAAATCTCACTATTTGCTGGAATAAAATGCTCACAACTGATCCCATAGCATGAGCACTGAGAAGCTTGCAAGTTCAGTAACTTGATTCACTCTCTGGTTGTGCTGCTCATGACAACCCTACCACCATCATAAACTGTGTAAAAGGACAAAGGCATGGGGGTGAATTAGTTGTCACAAGGACAGGAGAGATACCACATCTCGGCTCTCTAATCTCTGGGTAGTTTTGTGACTTGGCCAAAATTGTAGAAGTATACTAACACAGGTCTGGAAGCTCTTATTGCAGCAGCCAGAATGTAACCGCTCCTCTCACATTAGGATTGGTCTCTCCATCCGCTTGTAAAGAAACCTGAGGTCTCTTTTCCTATCACTTATGTGAACCGTGTTCTGTGGTATTCCAATCAAATAACATAATGAATGCAGGAATCACTGTGCCTCAGAAAGTTGGTAATGGTAATGTTGACAATATGTTGGTAATAGCAAAGTTGATGATAGGTAATGGTTTTAAACTAAAAGAGGGGAGATTCAGGCCAGACACGAGGAATAAAGTTTTTACACTGATGGTGCTGAGAGCTTGGCCCAGGTTGGCCAGAGAGGTTGTGAATGAACCATCCCTGGAGACATCCCGGGCCAGGCTGGACGGGGCTCTGAGCAACCTGAGCTGGTGAAGATGTCCCTGCTCATGGCAGGGGTGGCACTGGGGGAGCTGGGAAAGTCCCTTCCAACCCAAACCATCCTGTGATTGCCCCATGCCTTCCTGTGCTGGGCTGTAATGACAAAATACCTGCTGCCTGGACTTGTATCCCAGATCCCAGTGCTTTTGAAGCATACTGAGTCTGCACAGGGACCACCAGGTAAGCGTGCCATCCAACCGTTCATCTCAGCTCTTCCTAAAATTCTCTTTGCTCATGTAAGCTCTTGTGTTTTCCACTCAGCAGCCTCATGACTGCCTAAAAAAACACAGTTATACATGGGCACACCAACTTGTTCCCAACATGGAGCACAACAATCAGGCAGTGGAATGCACTGGGAAATTCTTCATTCTGTGCCTTTTGTTTCAAGGCTACTAATGTGTTTTCCATGAGAATTTCTTCTGCTATTGAAAAAATAAACATCTCCCCAAATGTTAGGCAAGCAATTTATTTATTATTAGACTGAAAGCCAGAAATGGGAGTTTAGCAGAGCTTTAAACAGATATTTATTATGCAGGCTAAATATTTTTAAAATGCAGAAATGCGTTTCAACAATAGTCATATTTGATGAGAACAGCCACTTCAAGGCCTTACAGTCAAATTCTTCAGAACTGTATTCAGATTAGCTGAACTACGATATGGAACAATGTTATGTACATGAACAAAGCTGCAGAATGAAGTCTCCGTTACTGGATATGGGACTGCACCATCCTAGGGACTCCTTGTGACCAAACTGTCCTTACGAAAGTGAAGCCATAGACCTAGGTTGAGACAAAATAAAAGAGACATCATAGCTTCAAGCATGGTAGGCTGCATTTAGCATGCTACTTACCATGAATATATGGGTGTTGCCTCTTTGAGGTCATCCAGTTGATGAATGACCTTCAAAGTTGAGGTGTGTAGCTCTGCAGCAAACTCCTGAAGCAGCTCTTCAAAAATTGTCTAGGCTTGACTATCAATACCTCTGAAAATGAAACAGAGGTGATGATGATGATGATGATGATGATGATTATTATTATTATTATTATTAAAGAAAATAAAAGAGAGTTGACGAAGAAAAAGAAGTAATTACGTAGCTGAAAATAAGTAAGCAGAAAGGAAATGAGAGACAAGAAAGAGGAAATAGGGAGAAACACAAGCAGAAAAGAATGAATAAGGGTAAAGGAAAGGAATAGTCAGGAGAAAATCTGCTGCTAAAGTCCTGCTGTTCAATGTGTTTTTTAAACAGCCCTCTTGTAACAGATAATCCGTGACATTTGTCTCTTAATCCTCCCAGCATGCCTAAGCAGCACCATGATCTACTGACTGAAATGCTGCAGCATTGACCAAAATTACTATACCAATATTCTGCTACTTACAGCAGTCATAGTCTATGTAAAATAAAATTACCTCATATGATAATGTGCACAGGAGAATTAAATTTCAAACAGCAATAGCTCTGTAAACATGCTATTGATTTACAAGTATTTTTTTAACAAAAATCTTCTCTGCAAGGAGTGCATAGCTCAGGGCTACATGAAATCTTTTACCCTTTTCTTGGTATTTCTGAAGTAGTTTTTTCCTCTGGCTATTTTCCTAAGGCACAATCTGTTTTTAGGCTATGCAAACAACAACATTTTTGCCTTTTTGTCTGGGGGAAGCACGGCTTGTGGTGGCTGCAAGGGCAGCTGAGGTGAGCATGATTGGGCCCGTCTCTTCTGTGGTGGCATTGTGGTTTTGCTACAGGGACCAGCCAAATGAAAGAATTGTGTGTCTTAATAAATACAGCCCTGTGTAATGTTCACTGTGAACATGTGTACTGGCCTTATGAGTGAGAATAAAAGAGGTGTGCACTGCCCATAATTGATTTTTTTGTGGAGTGGTCCACACTCCCCTCTACTCCAACCACATTTCCTTCTGTAGCAATCTCGTGTCTTGTAACTTGTATATCATGGGGACTCAGCAAACCTATGCACAGCCGAATTGTTGTGCAAAACCTGATTTATGGTCACTGCATTCATTTTTAATGAACCCTTTCCCAAAATATCAACAGTGTGTTTTGATTTCCAAGAGTAGTTTAACAGTAAAAAAAAAGGAAGCAGTTCTTTTTTGCTCCTTGACTTAAGAATGCCACAAAGGTTACATTTTGCTCCAATTTCTGATGTTACAGCTCACAGCATCAGCGTGCACTAGTATATGGAAAAGACTACCTGCAGGTTTTAAGGGTGAAAGAATAAGAAAGGTACAATTAAGGAGTCATGGTTAATATCTCAATCTACTGCCTTGCAGGGTGAGTAACCTGCCAAGGGCTGGAGAAGCTAGTTACTCTCCAATGCATCAGGCCACAAAGATTTTACATAACATTTTGAATTATGCTTAAATAATGTAGGAAATGCTGAAGAGCAGCTCTTCTGTGTTGTGTTGCAATGCTAATGGTCACACAGTAATAGATAGTGCCTTGAGAACCAACCAGGATCTTGCACACTTAATATTGCGTGGGCTTAGGAGCCTGTTTTCTCCCCAGGGAGTGGAAAGATAGATGAAGACTGAAGTCAATCAGTGTTTCACTCATCAATTTAGCTTGTCCATAGGAAAAAGAACAACTTTTTCTTTTCATTATTTTTCTCATGTAAAGCATGTAGAGTATTGCTATGTTTCAGAAAAAACAACAACAAAAAATCTTAGAAAAAAAACAGTCATTCAATTTGTTGCATTACCAGTGCATAATGCAAAATTCAGCTTGGTTAGACCATCTCCCAGAAAGGACAGATGAAACAGCTCAGATTGTTTAACTATTTGGTCCTGAAAAGGAAGGACCTTCTACCTCCATCTCTGACCCTGTTCCTTTAACGTTGCCTTGCCTGACCTGACCATTTATCTGAGCAAATTCAGCTCACTGAAGCTAGATAAAGTTGTCCTTCTGCATTTTGCCAGCTTGGTGAGTCCAGCAGGTCCCTGGGATGAGATGACACCAGGGACAACAGGAGCATCCAGCTCCAAGCAGGGGATGGGGGAGTTTCTTTCAGCAGCAGTAAGGCACCCCAGCTAACGCACCTCCTCTATCATCTGGCTGCTTTCATGTCATTTTTAACCCTCCTTACCCCAAAAAATTTCCACGGGTGGATAATTTCTTCACAAAATCTATCCACAGGACTGCTGTCCTCACCTACCAAAGGTCCTCTGACAGCAGTGTCCACCCATGACTTTGAAGCAAGGGGAGGAACTGAACCCCTTCAAGCTACCCAGGTCCTTTCACTAACTAAGCTTTCAATAAACTCCAGATTGTCCTGACTGAGTGCTGAGGCCCCAGAAGTTCATGGGCTAGTAGAGACATCATGGTAGAGGTGGCACAGGAGCAGCAGATGTCCCTGGTGCTGACCAGGTAACAGATACGAGTGTACCTCAGCAATACACCGCAGATCAACACCACGGACTAGCGAAAAAAAACCTCTCCATCTGCTAGGACAGACTTCGATGTCAAGCTAAGCAACTGCATGGTAAACTCCGCTCATGTGCAAAGGAAAGTCTGGCTTCTCTTACAACTTTGCTGCAACCATGTGCAAGTTTGCCCATTGCCCTTCTATTCAGAAAGGATCAAATCATTATTCCCTAGTTAGACATATCAATAATAATAGAACATAGACCTTCAAGCACCAGACAAAGAAAATAAAGTCAGAAGTTAGGAAAGGGCCTGGAAGAGGTCCTTATAAGTACTACTGCTAGAGCCTTTTTCTCCTATCCATAGTAGAATTACAGCTGCAATAGATCAAAAATCCAGCAGAAGACCTGGCAATAACTATCACATACTGGCTGTGACTACCTCTTGTCCAGGAAAAGTGCATCAGCTTTGGGCTGGAAAGCACAGGAACATGCTTGTACTGAATTAAAATGATCTCCAATATCAATGATAAAGGAGTCAAAGAAGAAAAACCTAAATTTTCCAACTGTATTTGGACCATAAATTATTATTTCAAGTGTCTTAAAAGAAGAATTATCTTGATTCTAGAGAATCCACAGAACCTAAAAAACAGATGTTTTGTTAGCAGATGAAATACCAAACAATTGCAGACAGTCATTTTACCAAAGGAGATTATCAAAGGATCGATTCACAAAAAGTGGATGGTTCTCATGAATGGAAAAAATATCTTACCATCTTTTAGCCTCCTCTCCAAGGCATAACATGTAGTCATCTACAGGTCTTTCTGCAAAGGCAAGAATCACATCAAAAAAAAGCAGAAAAGCACAAGAAAAAATTAGTCCATTGTGATATATTTTTTTTCCACAATTAGCAGAATGAAGATACCTGAAGAAAACCTGAACTAAAGGCAGGAGTAATCTATAGCTTCCTTCTATCTAAGTCCCTGTCTTTTTTATTTTCCATGCTTATTCTTCTTACCTGTTGACTTTGAATATGTAATATTTTTCTTTTTTCTCTTATTTGTTTTCTTGTGTGTTTTGATAGGTGCCATAATAATTTGTGTGCCGAGATTACGGCGTTTAAAACAGAAATTGAAATATTTCTTAAATACCTGGGCTCTTTTCTGGTGCACAGGAGCTTTGCATTTGTTTGATATGCTGGCACCTAGACTGTTTGTTATAAAACAAACTGCAAATATTTAATAAATAATACAGTTTAAAATTATTTTCGCACTGAAAAATATTTGTAAATAAATATTAGCAAGAGTCACTTAGGTAGAAACAAGCACTTGAGGGTTGTTTGGTTATTTTCTTTTTCACTGTGTAAAGCCATTATTGCAGTTGCAAACAGGTTTTGCCATTGACTTGTTCTCCCTCTCCCCTTTTGCTGTATAAAACACAAAAACAGTATTTGTTATATAATTCCCTCAGACCTGGTGATCCAGGTAAAGGGGGTAGGGGTTTGTGATTTATCCTGGCTGAGACTAAAAACTACACCCTTTCTCTTTGTAATCCTTTAATAAATGTTTGTACCACTAGTGGGTAGGACTAAAGTTCATTCTTCCATGGTCTGGAGCCATTGCCCTGGTTTCTTGCTCCCTAAACTGATTTCTGCCTTCAAATCCATCAGTTCAGTAAATCTTGTGGATCTCCATCCAAGCACAGGAGGCTTCTCCCTTATAAAGAAGTGAAGGTCCAAGCCTAAGTTTTTGGAACCAACTGGTTCTGTTTCATTCTCAGACTAAACTGAGATTAGCTCACATGTTGGTGGACAGGCTGTGAATAAAAAACAAACAAACAAAACCAAACAAACAAATAAAAAACCCCACTTTTTGGGAAGTATTACCATTTGAACCAGTAAAACATTTCACTGTTTCAGCTTCTTGTTCCAATATAAAAACAAATATTAAATGCAAGGATTTCCTGAAAGGCAGATATCCCATTTTTAGTCAGCACTATGAAAGAATGAATCAGGAAGTTTTTAGTTTTTTTTCCCTTAATTTAGCTTATTTTTTTTAAATTATTATTATTTTTTTAGGAAAAAAAAAAAAGCAGTCCCAAAACCACAGACTTCTATCCAGTTTATTGTCTCTACAGGTAGGGTTTAATTACAACATTCAGATCAAACTCCAGAGGTACCATGAAATGTGTTTTTAAGTAGAAACCTTCATTAAAATACAGAAGTTACATTAACAATACTCCCTCTTTGATGCTTTTGAGCCAATTTTTTTGCCGGAGGCCCTATTCTAGTTTCATTCAGGAAAGCCAGAAAGTTTCATGTGGAATGAGAAGTGATGGCAACACCCAGAAACCCATGTGCTGTTTCCTTTCTAAAATATTTTCAAATGCAAAGTGTTCGGGCTTCATCTGAAAGCGGGAGCAGGTCACTCTGATCCTGACTCTCAGATGTGTTTAAGAACATGTGCATGTTAAAATACCTTGGCTGACAGTTCCTCTGAGTCGCTCTCTGATATCACGATGTCTGTCCAGCTCATGATGCTCAAACTGCGATGGGATCACAGAGCTGGGAGACTTGTCTAGGGACTGTGATGCCAGCCTTCACCTGTGATTTGCCTCAGTTTTTCACAAGGAAAAACATATTACCCTGGACATGTTTTCTGTAAATTTTTAGCACAAAAGAGAAAGCCTGTTCCACACTAAGGGAAAACCATTAAACAAAAAACCCTGACACATTAGAATTGCAGACACAGAGAGATCAGTTCATCCATTCTGATGCTACTCAGTGATTCCCAGCTTTGTCCTTCATAGAGCCCTTCTGTCCTCTTTTCTTTCTGCTTTTTTTATATTATAAAATAGTAATAATAGCAATCCATCACCAGTACTGACAAGAAGACCAAGATGGTTTACTTTTCTTGCCCTGCGAAGGTGCTTTCCCACGGGCTGGTGTGACAGAAGACACGAAGTGAGCAGAGGGTTTATCTCTCTATCCCAGTTGGACCTACACATTGCAATTAACCCTGTACCTCTGAAACACACGCACTCCACAGCAGCACCTCAACCCTGGTACTGGTTGGATCTATCCTAGTTAGTACCAGCACTTACCCATTCTGTTTTGTGGCACAACCGCAGTCAAGCCTAGAAACAATATCATCAAGATTAGCCACTGCAGAAGGCTAAAGTGTATTTTTTTTTGCTGGTCTCTATAGAGTATTTAGTCAAAATACCAATGCTATCAGTCACTTAAAGGTAATTAAGCAAGTGAGAGATCTCTTATACACCATTTTGCTGCTTTCTAGCAAGATATTTGTATTTCTCCAGCTTTCTGCAGCATCATTCATGAGAGAATGGTAAGGGTGAACATTGGGGAAAGAAATTTCTCTTAGAAGCCATTTGACCAAAAAACTCTGACTTATCTTGATAAGCAGTATAAAATATTTAAAGCCTGACTGTGCTACAACCTTTTCCAAGTACTAGACATTGTCATATGAAAAAAACAAATTGTACTAAAATGAGTTTAAGGTGAAAACCCCAACAACTATCCTCTTCCTCCTCCCTCCCCATTTCTACCAATTACCTTTTTAAATTTTGCAGTTTGTAAAAGAAGTAGAGTAAAACCAAGAACCAGGAAACACGTTTGGTTTTGAACACGAAATATAACCTGTTTATTAACAACAGGCAATCTTTCATCTTCGGGATTTGAGATCTGTGGTGTCACCTCCCAGCATCCCCCCACTGTGAACCTCAAGTTCGTGGGAATGACCAATACAAATGATCCCTGAACTGTTTCCCACAGCCAAATGACAGCTGTGATCCTTTAGCCCCAGCTCTTCTCCTTTAGAGCTGATTCAGCAGTAAATTTATGGCACTTCCTCTGAAGTGTCCCATGCTGGCTTTAGACATTTATCACCCAACCTTATCATCAGAAGATGCGTCTTCCCCATAACTCATGTGCAAGTGCCTACTTCACTAGATCATGGGTAGGCAGGGAAAAGCAGGTCTGGGTGTGTTCTGGGAGAACTCCAAGGCATTTATCTTACGATCCTCTTTCGTCAGTGGAGGAGAAATAATGGTGGAACTTTGTGCAAAGCACGAAAGAAATTTGTCTAAAAACATGGCCTTGGAGTAGTGTTGGTCATTTCTGAGCAAGAATACAAAGGAAGCATCTTGAACCTGTTTCAGACTTGAGGCTTTTATACTGCTCATATCAGAACTCAAGAGAAATAGTTATATCCAAGAGCATCTGCTGGTGTAAGAGCAGTAAAGTGCTGTAGAAGTTAAACAGGAATTATTTAGATGTCATTACCCAAATTTATTGCATTTAATAGACACATCTACAAGTTAATCCATAGCAGGTTTAACATTGTCTGTTTTCTTCCTTGTCACTGTATTTTAAAACAAATTGTATTAACAACTTCCCTACATTGGTCTTTCCATCCGTAAAATTTAGCCTTAAAGACAGAATACATTTCTGAATTTACTGGTCAATACAGATTGTGTGAAACGTGATCTACACCTCACGAGCTGTAATCCCTCCAGCGAGAAGACTTTGATTCCTGTTATGTAAAATGGAGCTTCCTTGTTTAGCCACAGCTGAAAGTGATATCAGTATGAAATCCTGACAAGAAAGGCACATCACAAAAACCTACTTTTGTCCTGAGTGTGGATTTTTCTTGCCAAAATACATGGTGACATTTGGCTAGTGTGGGTTTTTTAACTGGGTAGAGATCAAGACACTAACAAGTGAAATTGCTTCCAGGTTCAGATGTGGATTTCAAATGCATTCTCTTTCTTCCCCAATCTGAGCACTTTCAGGCAGTATTTTATTTTTAAATGAGGGCAAAACCCAGTGTCTTTAACTTCATAACTTCTTGTTCAGAAACTCTAGCAGTGTGTGATAGTCTGGTTAAGAACTGTTTATCCTGCAGCCATGCCAGCAAAGCAATGCACCCTTGATCTTTCCATATGAGCTGTTACACAGAGAGCAGGTTTCACAGCAGGTTCCATGGCACAAAAGACATCACGATTCAGAAATAATGCTCCGAACAGCCAGACACATTCTCACTTCTACAAATGTCTGAGCAAACATCCGCATCTGGTGTTCTGGATTTTTGTTGTTGTTGTTGTTGTTTTAAGGAAAGCTTAATTCTGAGGATTATCTTTTGTACTTTGCCATTTAGGAGTGCCTCCACTGGCTCAAACAAAGAGTTTTTGCTTTGGATCTGGCTGGAATTTGATCACCGGATAAGGAGCACATCTTCAGCATTTTCTGCACAGAATAGGCTTGAAATACAAGGGCTATTTTTTCCTCACAGTAGAAATAGCTAAGGATGAGCTTTTCCAAACATGGCTATCAAAAATTCTTCATGTTTTCCAAATTTCTTGTGGGCTATATGTTCAAAAAACATTTTAAATTGTACTGAGGAAAATATATTTTTTTTCCGATTTGCAATATTCCAAAAATTCTCATTCAAAGTGTTGCTATTCCATCTGGGTAGTCAAAACTAGAGAAGTAAATCCTGAGCAAACAAATCAGACTTTTGGACCTCACTCTGTAAAGACAAATATTAAAATCGCAAACAGTAGATAAATAGAAACATTCTAAAATGCAAATTAATTGTTACCAGTGATATAAGGTCAAGTCAGTAAAGTGCTCTCATTAAGAAGCTTTATGGAGGCCATAGATTTAATTATCGGGGGCAGTTGTACAACTCGTTCTGACCTACTAGAAGCATTTTTGGCTTGCACAGATGGGCCATAGTTCTGTCTCTTTGCTCTGTCTGTCTTTTCTGTTCCCCAGAACAGGCAAATTTCTGAAATTTGTAAGTATTCTGCTCAGCAAAGCTCTCACCCTTGCTTGTCAGTCTTGAAGGCGGCAGGCTTTCTGCTGGCAGTAGAGGTAGAGACAATTTAAAAGACTGTGAAAATCTTGTAAATTTTCTTTCTTAATAATTATTATTCTGTAGTTGGCGAAGATAAATGCAGACTGTTCTCCCTGCTCATTTTCTGCTGACAAGTAAGTGTCCTACATACTTAAGCCATGCACCACAGACATGGGGTGGAGGACAAAGAATAGGCTCACACAGCTGGCTTAATTAGTGAGGGGCTTCAAATGTTTCACTAAGTATATGCATGGCGTATGACCCTTTTCTGTTCACTCACCATGAAATAATGAAGTTTAGGGCCTCTTGAAAGGCATACACTACCCTTGGTCATGTTAGTTTTACAGGAAGGTGAAGACTTATGAAAGGCTTGAGCTTTGCTCTTTTCCCTAAGAGGAAAAATGAAACTCTAAACAGTACATTGCTGAAAAGTCCACAAAATAAGGCCCTGGAAATTTCTTCTATGTACTTGTGCAGTATCTTGATAGAAAAAAAATAATAATCCTGTTTATTGGAATGTGATAACTGCTGCATGGACTTCAGTAATAAAGTATATCATCTGTGCTTCCACCCTAGAGCTGCTGCTCCTATCAGTCTGCTTATTCCTTTGAGTAATATGTTTTTGCTAACACCCATTTCTGTCCTGTCACCAAACAAATGCATTAAAACTTTACATTGCCATTCAAGCCTCATAATACTTGCCTTAAAAATTTTGGACCACCATCAGTGAAAATTTTCCTTTGTGTGTCTCCAACAAGAAAACTAACCAAACAAAATCCTAGGTGGTTTGTCATCTCTATGATTTTATTCTTGCAGCAAAAATCTTGGGTCACCAATCCATATTTGAAGAGTGAAAACGTCTGTCTTAAGTTCCCTCTTTTATTGATGATAGATAATAAGGACAGTGGAAAGCACGGCTTTCCCCCGCAACGCTATGTAACTGGATAAGCTAATGTCTGACCTAATCATTTCACATGTATTAAAACAAATATCTCTAATGAGTGTCTGAAAATACACTGCCAGATAATGAATGTATAGGACTCTTCAGATTTGATTTTTTTTTTTTAAATGCATTTAAGAAGTCCTGTCTCTTGTTTGCCTTGACACCTTCCTTCAGTTTGATCCATTGCTTAGCAAAGGTTAAAATAAAGAGCTTGTGCCTGGACTCACAGCTTCTGACCTGTGCCACACTAAAAGTCAGGGCATCCTTTAAGGTAACAGTTTTCCCACAGAACCCAGTTGTGAACACCAGACTTGCTTTAAACATACTTAACTTTTAAAAACAATTTTCTTGACATTGATGTATCCATGTACTTAAGCTACAGTTAGGATCACAGTGAGAATATTTCCTTATTTCCCAGCACTAATGTTCAGTTTCTCTTTGAGGCATCGTAACTGCATTTTACTTTCACTGATCCTTGGTGCCAGCCAGCCCTAGCTTGCCTAAGTTTCACACAGTGTGACTGCATTCACTGTGCTAATCTTATGTTACATACATTTTTTTGTCACTCCATGTGTTTCTAATTGGTTTCCCAAGCACCCGCAGCATTACAGCTGCTCTATTTGGCAGCTGCAAGTGCCCACAAACCCCTGTGTCTTCCTCTTCTACACTGTTTTAGGTATTCTCTTTTGGCGCTAAAGTAAAAACAGTTGTAATCAGATGTAAAATATAAAGAAAAAAAAAAAGCGTATGGAATTCTTGTGGCTTTGATGTTGCAAGAGGAGAAAAGTCTCTTCCTGCATTGTGCCCGCTGCTCCACCCCTGCTAATGGAAACTGACATTTCTCTGTGTAATCTGGGGTTATTATAAGAAATTACAAGCGAAATAACCACAACCAGAGGATGAATGACCAAGAGTGCACAAGCTGCCTTTGATGGTGGACCAGGCAGAGGAGAAGGCAGGACTGACCACAGCAGCCCTGCATGGAGGTTCTTCACACCCATGTGCAGTAGGCTCAGGAGGTTGAGATGTCCTCCCAAACCCTGCTGTACTTTCCCTGCCTGGAAAATAGCATACTGGATGTAATTACTTTCCACTTTACAGTGGAAAATGTAAATATTCTGCAAAACACTCGGGTTTTTTTGTGTAAAATGCCAAAGCCCTTACTTCTAAAGCACAGTCTTTTATGACTAGCAGGGAGATGAGCACAGCAAGGTGCTTCGTAAGCTACCTACAGAAAAACACCATTGAAATGTACTGTGGAAGCCCATATGGGAAAGGACTATGTTATCTCTACTATACATGCGGAGCAGATGGGTCTTCACTTTGGTGTCTCTGATCCCACCCGAGAAAGACACACAAGTGAAATGCTCATTTTAACTGTCATCCAGGAATGAAGACCAGAGCCAAACCCAGCACCACCTGAACCTGCAGTTGGAAGGAGGTCATGAAACTCTATGTCCTGAGTACAGATCTCCTCAGGTTATGGGTGGGCTTGTCTGTGAGCATCAGTCCTGATTCAGGCAAGGAACCCAACTGCTCATGCTGTGCAGGGCAGTTAAGAAATTCTTCTGTTTCTGTGTCTGCCACTGTAGTCGTGATTTATTGGACTGCGTACTCTAGTAGGCCTGTAACATGAGTTTGTCATAGCAAGTGCATCACTATTTGTGTGTAGAAAGGGATGGAGAAAAATAATGAGAGGATTTTACTTCCGTGTTCATTTTTCGTGGAAGATCCCGGTGGAATGAACTAAAAATAGTCATGCAGGACAGCAGAATTTTTGCTTAAGGGTGCCCAATCCACACATGTAATCCTAGTAATGTTTCTGCTGAATCGAGCTTTGTATGGGGGTAGAAAAGAACTCCTACAAAATATGCTGTTGCATTAATTATAAGTTTTGCATTTGACAACTTAATTAAGAAGGGTTAGTGTGGGGCTTGCAGAATTCATGATGAATCACACATATTCATACAGACTTCATTTTCATGTTTCAATTATACACATTCCTAACTGATGAACAGCAACATAGTATTTTCTGTTTAATAAATGTGATATCTGTTGGAATTGATAACATTAGTTCAGTAATTACTGGGCCATTATTGTCAAGCATGAGGAAAAAAAAGTGGAAGGATGTCCTAGTTATTAAAGTTTTGTATCAGCACTTAAAAAAAACCCCTAAAAAGTGTGAGAGCTTTACCTACAGGAACAATACTTAGCAGAAGACAGTGATGGAATGTGCCCATGGATCCAATTAGGAGACAAGGGAGAAAGCAGCAACAGCTCCCTGACTGGAGATCTGTGTTTCAGTCTTGTATCCATCACAACCTTCTTGTGCAGCTTTGGTCAAGTTATTTCATCTCTTTATGTTTCAGCTGCCTATCTGTAATAGCATAATATGCAATAATACGATATCCTCTTCTCCCACCCTTTTGTCTATCTTCTTCAATTGCAGTGGCTTAACTGTTGGGACTGTCTCCTTCTCTGATACAATAGACCTTCCATTTTATGGGAAGCACCAAATATGATGCCATGATACAAATAATTGTAAATCTGATTGTCTTTTAACTCAATGGAAAAAAAAAAAAAAAATAAAAGCATTGCTCTGAGTAGACACTGAGTACAATAACCTTGAGAGAAATAGAGGTAAATATCAGTTAGAGCATCTTTTTTTAAAACAGTGGGTTTGATACACCTGTTTTCTTTGTTTATCCAGACTTTCCAAGGACAATTTCCCTTTTGTTTTTCTCAAATATGGCAAGAAGTAAAGAAACATGAAGAGAGGGGAATACTTACTTTCCCTAACAGAGCTGACAGGAGAGAGCTATGGGTGACACTTTAGACACAGATTTAGCCAAATCCTTTGACTTTGCTCCCAAAGAAGAGCTATTTTCTTGGCAAGAAGTGAGTATTCTTGGAGGTGTCAGGTGTCTCTGCTTGTTGTTTTTTTCTTTCCCTTTTGCATTAACAAGATCTTGAAATCAAGTTCAGATATTTATTCACTTGGTGACCTACCCAGAGTCTCTTATACTACCAAAAAAGGCAACTGCTTACACATAAAATAGGTTTCTGCCATAATTACCTTGAATGTATCCATTGTTGTCTCTAACAAGATTACTGATCAAGAACCTTGCCTCGGAGAACAGCTGGAAATGGCTTCTTGTTTGGTTTTCTAAGGAGCACTGTCTGCTTTATTTTACCTGTTTATCACCAGAGACTGATAATGCACAAAGCACTTGACTCTTATTCCACAACACATACCTAGAAATGCATGTTACCTTTCTCACTTGATGGGAGTTTCTGTTTTCGCCAAATAAAGCACAAGGAAACTGAGCTGTGGAGCAACTCTAGGTGGGCACTTTGTATATTCTATCAAAAACAGGAAAAAATATGTGGTTTGGCATTTCAATGCACAAAAAAGTATCGAAAAAGGGATGAAGAAGGTGTCCTCTCCACCTCTTCCTGTAACCTGCACGTTTACAGGAAGCAAACATGGAAATGAGTGCCATCAAGAAGCAAAATATTATTTTCTTACTATTCCATGAATTATTTTGGTGGATACAACGGATAAACACAAGAGCTGAGTGAACTCCACCTGACGTGGTAGGTGGTGGTGTTCATCATAGTGGTGTGATGAATGTCCACTGCTAGAGCTGTTCCCCAATTCATGATCTCACATTTGACTGTTACTAGAAATGACTGCAACTGTTCCAACTCAATGTTTTCGTTTTTCTTTTTCCCACTGGAAAATGCTGATTTGTCAAAATGTAGCTGATCCATGGGAACAGAATGAATTTAATGAAGTTCTGGTTGAAGCCAAGGAAACTGGCAGCTGTGCCAGTTTTCAAAATCTCTTGCTCAGGCAGGTTTCTAAAATTATCCCATGCGACTTGCCGCCTGTTCACCTGATATATTGCTAAAGAGACCGAGCTCCCCCAGGCCCCAGGCTCTCAGCCACGGACTCACTAGACCTGGAAACACAGATGCTCAAGGTGCCACCTCTGGAGCTCGCCAAGACTTGGGAAAGTTTGAGAAGCAATGTTTTGAACCTATTGAACAAAACAGCATTTCAGTTACTGTTAAAAAGATCTGTGGACTTATTCAGGAAGACATTTTTCAAGTCTGTTTTTTACTTGAGTTATTATTATTATTATTATTATTATTATTATTATTATTATTATTATTATTATTATTATTATTATTATTATTATTATTATTATTTAGAAATTTTCCACTGAGTGGCTGAAACCCAGCACAAAATATTTCTTTGCTTAGTAGTTACCACTGCAAAGCCATTTCTACTGATGAAAAAGAAGTGCAAAAGCTGTGGCAGGTTTTATGCCGGCCAAAGTGAGTATGTGGAAGAATTGACCTGAGGTGATGCCTTTGTCTTTTCCCAGCTGTGGAAAGACCCTAACTGAGGTTAGGCACAGATACAACTTCAAGCAAGATACAATTCAGCAAAATAAATCCTATTCCTAAACATCAAAAAGAAACCCTCTGAAATAAGAGATTAGGCACACTACCTTCTGTAGCTGGATGAAATAGACTCTGTTGCATATCTTTCTTTGGTTGTCTAGTTTGGTGTTTCGTATATACCAAAAAAATAGAATTTGTTATGAGGATGAGAGTTTGTGTTCTGAATTTAGTGTTATTCATAGTACCTGGAGCTATTACTCCATTTTCACCTACTTTCCAAAGGCCATCTAGTCATAGTTGCTCCCTTTATTGAACGTCAATTTAACATTTCCTGTTAACCTTCCTTTTGTTTTATTGTCCTATCACTGTTCTGAGGTTCTTTGTGACTTTTCCCCCTATTCCAACTATAGAAACTTGCCCTGCAATTTTCCTTTTTCTGTCTCCACCTGGGACAAGTGATGTATGTGGGGCAAACACAGGGTTTACAGGCTTCTGCTTCAAGCTCTGCAGGTTTTACTCACTTTTCCCTTCTTGATATGGATTGCTACACAAGCTGGCCAGTCCATTTTCTCATGCGGCACCTCATCTCTGCCAAGGTCAGATATTCCCGGTTTCAGGTATTGCAACATATAGCAGAATTCAGAGGGTCGTGATCAATGGTACAGAGTCTGGTTGGAGCCTTGCAGTTAGTGGGGTTCCCCAGGGGTCTGTGTTAGGTCCAGTCCTGATCAATGACCTGCATGAAGAGACTGAGTGCACCCTCAGCAAGTTTGCTGATGATACCAAACGGGGAGTAAGGGCCGACGCACCATAAGGTGAGACGAGAAGGCGAGAAGGCCAACACTGCCATTCAGTGAGACCTGGACCTGGAGGGCTGGGCAGGGAAGAACCGGATGAAGTTCAACAAGGGCAAATGTGGGGTCCTGCACCTGGGGAGGAACAACCCCAGGCACCAGTACAGGTTAGGGGTTGACCAGCTGGAAAGCAGCACTACAGAGAAGGACCTGGGAGTTCTGGTTGACAACAGGTTGACCATGAGTCAATAATGTTCTCTGTGGCCAAGAAGGTCAACGGTATCCTGGGGTGCATTAAGAAGAGTGTGAGCAGCAGGTGGAGGGAGGTTGTTCCTCCCCCTCTGCTCTTCGCTGGTGAGGCCACATCTGGAGGGTCCAGTTCTGGGCTCCCCAGTTTAAGAAGGACAAGGAATTACTGGAGGGAGTCCAGCAGTGGGCTACAAAGAGGATGAGGGGTTCTGGAGCATCTTTCATATGAGTAGAGACTGAGAGAGCCGCATCTATTCAGCCTGGAGAAGAGAAGCTGAGAGGAGATCTCATCAATGTTTTTAAATATCTCAAGGGTGAATGTCAAGAGGATGGATCAGACTCCTTTCAGTGGTGCCCAATGATAGGGCCACGAGCACAGACTGAAGGATAGAAAGTTCAAGCTGAATACAGGGAGAAACTTTTTTACTCTGAGGGTGCCAGAGTCCTGGAACAGGCTACCCAGAGAGGTTGTGGAGTCTTCTCTGGAGAAATTCAAAACCCGCCTGGTCATGTTCCTGTACGATCTGCTCTGATGAACCTGCTTTAGCATGGAATTGGGCTAGATGATCTCCAGTGGTCCCTTCCAACCCAAACTGTTCTGTGATTCTGTGAACATGAGCAGTCTGCCAGCACCTGCCCATTTTGGTGCTGGACCGTGGCTGCCAGGGGATTTGAAATTCCCCATCGTTGTCGTGTCTCCTTTCAATGACATGCAGAGCCCATCACCCTTAGCGTACTCATGTGGTGTCTGCTCTTCCAGAAAATGTGCTATAACCTGCTGTGGAAAATGGGCTGTGTTTCTTCTTTCATTCTTCTGGTTCTGTTTTAACACATTACTGATAAGATTGTTTCTAGACTTAACAGGTCTGCAGGGCTTTAGATGTCTGAAGTGATAACAAACCTGAGACCTCTTCCATTTTGCGTAATTCTGGTTCCAGCTCTCTTAGCCCCACCAGGCAGACCTGTTTATTTGGGCACAGGAAAGTCTTCCTCATCTGTTCTTTAAAAAGTGATACAAGGATTAGCTGTCAAGATGAAACTACTGCGCTAATCAGTTTATAGAGGTGTAAATTGTTTGTCAGAACACAATGCCAGCAAGGCAATTTTGTTTAACAACAATCCTAACAGCAAGGGTCTCTGGGGTGGAAATAAGTAATCAAGCAATGAACTGGGGCTGAAACTTTGAGAAATTGAGGAGCTGTCTCTTTCCAATACATCTGCAGTATAATGAAATCTTCTACAAAGCACCAGGAAAGAAACCAAGTTTCTCATTCTGTGATCCTGAAATCAACAGTTGTCCAACCAATCTGTGTTCACACTAGCAAACTTACTCCTTAACATGAGAAAAGAAGGACAGGAGAACCAGGGGTTTACCCCAGGTTTTCAGACGCGGTCAGTACTAACTCAGTTGTCCCTGAATTCAACAGTTTTATTGACGGTCACATTGGGATTTAAAGAAAGTGATCAGTATTAAAGCCAAACAAACAGTCCAGGAAATCCCATCTTCAGAGTAACCAAGTTATGCAGCGTTTCATCCAATCACTCTTAATTAAACCACCCCAGATGTTTTAAGGGTGGCAGAATCAAGTTATTCCAGTTTTAGCCTCTGGGTACTGAGATTAATTTTGTGCCTATGGCCACATAGAGGTATGTCCATAAATCCGAAGCATGAGGAATGCTGAGAGCATCTCATTTCACTTTGCCAGCTATGACACAGGTAAATGAAAATCTATTGAATAAAAGCTGCTCTTTTTCCCTACAAATTCTGCCTCGCTTCTGTCCTTAGAACATCACAAGTCCCATCATACCATTGCAATCAGTCAGCACAAGAAATGATTGAAAGGCAAGTCTCAGCAGAACTCGAATAGCCCTTTCATTTTTTATTTCTTACTTTCATGTGTGTGAGACAGGGAGAGGGAACGAGAGAGAGACTATTGAACTTTAAACTTCCTGATAAGCTGTATTGTGGGAAAGTGCCGTTTTTAGGTTTACATGAAGGATCTACCTCTGAGAATGGCCTTTTAGCCTGTGAAAAAAACTAGAAACATCCCAGGAAGTCTCCGAAACACTGTAGCACTGTGAGAATTTGTATAAAAATAAACATTGGATTATTTCAGTCCTACTCCCTTGAGAAAATGAGACCAAATTACTCAGAGCTACTAGCGTAATCTTGACAGAGGAAGGGAAATTAACAACTGATGCCAGGGCTTTTTGTTTTGTTTGGGGTTTTTTTCCCCTTCTTTTCAGTTTAAAGTAATACTTGGAAAAGGCAGCAAAGGCAGGTTAAGTGTGTGATTGAAATGGGCGCAGAGCTGAGACCAAGTCTTGGAAGAGAGCAAGCCAAGCCAGAAGAAGCATTTTTAAAAGGTGTAAACTGGAATTCACAGAAACATGAGGGCTTGGAAAGTGTCCACTGACAAACACAACCCAAGAGCAGACAAATCCTGGTCTCTAGAGTTCAGGGGATTTTTTTAATGTTTTTTGCTGAGCATTTTTCTCAGGAGAAATCGAGATGTGAAAAGCACAAAGAGTCAAGCAAGGTCCCATGGAACTGACAAAGATGCTTCTGAGCTTGCTCAGGAAAGTCCTTCATTTCATGGAAAAATCATTCTGATTAATTTGTCTTCCCATCAGGAAGGGCTGAGGATCCCACATGGTGATAAACCTACTTTTTCTTTTTTTTTTGACAGGGTTATCTGAAGCTGTAATACTGAAAATACATCTGTAAGAAAAGGAGAATCAAGGTGTCTCCTCCACAGCTGCAAAATGCTCCACAGTGTTGACAAAGGTTTGAGGGACAATGCACTGTGCTCTGAGAGGGTTTGTTTGCACTTAGAGGAGAGCAAAAAATCTTACATTTTCCCCAGTTCATAGTGATGGTTAAAAGTAAATGCTTCATTAATGGTCTAACACATGCAATCCGAGCTTCAGATCTCAGCATACTGTCTCTTTCCATACCTTGCATAGCACCAAGAAAACAAGGAAGAAAGTGTAATATGGTAGTAAAAAAAGAAGGAAGGTATTCTGCCTGTTGTCTTGTCTGACTCTGGATTTAAGAGCAAAAACGGGTTTAAAAGTGTGAATTTCTTTAATCTGGACTAGAAAGGTAGGGTTTTTTAGCTGGCTGTGTAACAAACTCGTATTTCCCTGGGATGAAACACAGATGGGAACCCCCATCAAACCCTGAAAAAGGGCTGCAGAAGTGATCACCGCTACCCACATCCCTTTTCATGAGAAATCGTTCCAGGCAATTCAGGAGTGGCAGCAGACAGGATCTGGTCCTTTTGCTGTCAGATAGGCTGACAAACGAAGATGAAGGTGAGGATCTCCAGTAAGAACAAAATAAAGGCAAAGAAGTTGCTTCACAACAGGGAGAAATTCAATACCACTAGAAACAAGGAAAAAAAAAAAAAGATACATTTTTAGCTTCGCTGTCCAATCAGGTTAATAAAAATCTCCAAAAAATCACTATACAACTATATGATATCTACAGTGAAAATTCAATATCTACTGCCATTAACAACATCATTAATAACAAATGTCTGTTTAATTACTCTTGCTAAGATTAAAAAGGCCATAATTCTTGTAACTTGAGAAATTCATTAGCTGGAAAGTCTGTTTAATGCCAAATGCACCCCACTTAAAGGCACAGAGTTTAATTCTTGAAGGTATTTCTGACACTCAGGCATTTGTGTTACTTGAAGAGTTACCCAGGTGTGCTGAAGTTCATGCTGTGACAATAAGCAAGTGCTGTTATATTTTGGAAATTCAGATGAAGCTACAGGACATTTGATAGCACTGTCTTTCCTCTAGAACAGTTAAAAATGCACAGTGGGGTTCTCAGAAGTAGCCAAATCACTTAGAACCCTTCATCTATATAAAGGAAAAATTAATGCTTCCGAAAGTTGGGTTTGGTAGCTGTATGTCTCAGCACATTTTGACCATGCTGCCCCATAATGTAGTCTGTATAAACCATCTTTCCATCATTGCGTGCTGGAAGGGTCTTGCACCACCACCATAATCCATAATTCTGTGGATGCTGCAATGTGCACCTTCCATAACCAAACCCTCGGGACACCTAACACTTGTGTTTCCCTTGCTGTTGAAGAGAGGGAAATGCAGGAAATGCAGTAGTGCCTGTTAATGGAGCAGTTTGACTGTTACCTGTTTTCTAATGGTTCTAAACCCTTCAATGAACATTCCTTCTCCAGAACTGCATGAGGTTGTACAAGCAGTTACTAACAGAGCAATGAAAAGCTGTACAAATCTTTGACCAGAGCCCAGGGCAGCCAGAGGATCTGGTCTGTGGCACAGACTGATGTGGAAAGGCAGACACATTTCTCACCTCCAAGCTCTATGGATGGTGCAGAAAGGCTATAGAGAAAAAATTACTGCAGCTCACAGCAACAGCAAATAGGGATGCATAGAAGCTGCATGAAGGAGTAGCATCCCAGATTGTGTGCCCCTCCAGTTGGGCAACTTCCACATCATGTACAGTTTCTAATCACGACAGAGAGTGGTTGGAAAAGAAGCTTTCCAAAAAGACACCCAAATGATCAGTATCTCAAAAAAACTATGCTGAAAGAAAGCTCACTGCTTGGTCTGTTTGTGCACAGTTTTGGTAACCACAGGTTATGTGCCAGCATCTGTGTAATGTAGGACAAGTCATAACAGTTTTAAACCAAAAGAGGGGATACTGAGGCCAAACATGAGCAGGAAGGTTTTGCCCCTGAGGGTGGTGAGAACCTGGCCCAGGCTGGCCAGAGAGGTGGTGGATGAACCATCCCTGGAGACATCCCAGGCCAGGCTGGACGGGGCTCTGAGCAACCTGAGCTGGTGAAGATGTCCCTGCTCATAGCAGGGGGGGCACTGGGGGAGCTGGGAGGGTCCCTTCAACCCAAACTGTTCTATGATTCTGTTAATATCTTGTGCATTTTACAAGAGCTGAATTAACTATTTAGTACAACACATTTTTGATACTGAGTTGAGAGGCATTAGCAAATATAAAAGGGCATTTAAAAAGTGTAAAACTGTAAAATCTGTCTTTGATGCAAAGGCAATGCCTTATCCTCTTTCCCTCATTTCCTTAGAAAACTACAACAGTACCGGCTGCCATGGTCCTTGGCATGACAGTGACAGGAAACTATGAAGAGCTGTGATGTGAAACCAGGACAGCAAATTAAGACTGAAGAGTCACATTCTGAAAATACTGTTGATATCCCAGATCTTAAAAAGATTTCAGGGCCACCAGCCCTGCCTCTTGGGTACATTTGTTCAATTTTTCTTCTTCTGGCAGACGCATGTCCCAAAAACAGAAGTCTGGCCTTTTTATGTTGTTGTTGCTGTTCTTTTAGCCTTTCAACATTTCTCTTCTTGTTATCACCCCTAACTCATGTCTGTTTGGAGGTGATTCCCTTTTTCCCATTATGCTGCTTAGGGAACTCAGCCATAGTGAAATGTGGACAGTTGTCCCCAAAAACAAAAGCTCACACTAATAATACACCATTGATTAACACTTGCAGCTCAGGAACAGTCCTACCATGTGACACAGTGGTCGCTTTTACATAGTGAAAGCAGAATGACTTGAAATTATGAGGAAGTAGACATCAGTGGACCTGAACAGTAACTCTGAAAAATCTTTCAGGTTTGGCTTCTAAATATTACATGAATCTATTTGCCTTGTCCTACTCACAGACATTCAAAAGCCTTGTCTTTTACGGTCACTCTCCAGCAATGTATAAAAGCGTCTCCTTCATGTTGGGCACCAATATATGAATGTCTACCACAAAGTCACAAACATCTGCTAAAAGAGCTTTTTATGAGCGCTTCTGCCGTGTTTCTAGGTCACGCAAGGAGGTACACTAATTCACTGTCAGGAGTAGTGGTACTGTGGGCAAGTAATTATGATAATACAAATAATGATATGTACTTGCACGACAGAAGCTTTTTCAGAGTTGATTTTGCAGTCAAGCAATTGCTTTTCTCTGTTTAGCCTTGCATTTGGATAGCAAAAGAAGTAAAGGAACAACCACCATTTTGGTCAGTCGGGAGTGCTGCATTACAGAGGTCGGGGTTGTGACCAGAGGACATTCACTATTTTCCTTCTGCATCAGTTTTCTAATGCCTTGTTCCACCTTGCAGGTCTTTCACGCTTGGCTTTGAAATGCCATACCCATCCAGTTATACCTTTTTTAGCTGAAAAATATTACATCAGAATCAAGAGTTTGGCTTGCCAAAGAGCAATACGGAAAAAATAATCACCATAAATGAACTGCAGTGACTTCCTGAGATTGATCCGATGCTCATAACAAACCTTGGAGTGTCTGTCACAGACTAGGGCTGTAAAGGATGCAGATGTGTTGCTGAGGTCCAGATGAATGGGTAAGGGCATCTGTTTGAATCAGTTCATTTAAAAGTTCATACACTGTTCACAGCACATTTTTAAATAAGTAAGGAGTTAGATCCAGCAGTCCAACCAGACCTTGTATCTGAAATGGGAAAGTTGGATCACCAAGGGTTCCATTTTGATTTTTAGAGCTTTAACCCAAATATGTCCAGTAGACACAAAATCTAACTGCATCTTTGTTAACATCCTCAGACAACTATCCCCTTGAAATACGTGTAAGCATACTATAAATGAGACAAAGTTAGAAATGAAAAATTAATATATATATGTGTATCGTTGTCACCTCCTTTTTCTCAGAAGCAGTATGATTACCATATGTATCCAGCTATCATACACTCTGAGATAAATTAAAACGTGATACAAACACAATCAGTTTAAATGATATTACCCCAGGGGTCAATTTAGCCCATCACATGCTAATTACATCCTTGAAAATTAATACCTTTTTTTTTTTTTTTTTAAGGTAAATAGTCCTTTCTAAAATTATTTTTATGGAAAACAGGTTTGTTTGTTTTTTCAAGAAAATTACATATTTACAGAGTTCCTGGAGTTTCTATGCTGTTACAAGTTACATCTGGTTTTCTCCACTGGCGTTGTCCAAGCCAACTTTAAAGGTAAAACTAATCCAGAGCAAGCCAAGGATCTGACTAAATTCTATAAGCCAAGAAACAGCCAAGCCACAAAGAATATTTAGGCACGAGGCTCCTGCCCACAGCCCAGTGCTGCAATCCCCAGGAATGCACAGCGATTGCTCTACAACCTTGAAAAACCCGGAGAGAGATGAGGGTTCCTGGCTGCAGCTTCCACCACTGAAGCATTTTTTTCCCAGTTTGGTTTCTTCTCCTCCCTGTCCTGCCCAGCCCCGAGCCATGAGCCCTGGGGTAGGATTTTCATGCCTCCCCTGTTCCCCTTCACTTTGGCCATCACCACCCAACGGGGTTATGCGGGAGGATGGACAAACTTCCTGAGGCTTGATGTTCTGCAAACACTCGCTGTCCCTTCTTTGCAAAAATAACTCGGGTCTACAAGCTCCTCTTCTTGCAAAGCCAAATACCTGACCCGACAACATGGGTTGGTTTTTATGGTGTTTTTTCTGCTTGTTTGTTTGTTATTAACTAGAAGAGTGAGCTGTGTATTTCTACTTCTTATAAGTTAGGCTGGCGGAAGGGGGTCATCTGGAAAGCGAAGTGCCTAGTCATACCTCTGCTTCACTTCTTGTTCTTCTTAGTCTTTGCTCAGTAATTTCATTGTCTCTGGTATAACTCAGGTCTTGCAACTGATTCTGAGCTTGCTAAGCAAAATTCTGGCCCCAAAAAATGAGGTTTGCAGCTGATTTCAGTGAGAGAAAAGAAAGTATAGTTATTTATTGCAAGAAGACGTAACAGTAACTGTATAAAACTTAATATAAACTCTATGTTTATTTGCAGTGATACAGCATGAAAACCACCAGTATAGTTATAGCTACAGGACAGTATTTGAATAAAAAAATCTTACTTTACCCTGGGATAAGTATCCCTGGTTAAGGGCAATTGCATATTCAGCATGAAAAATGAGTATGTAACTAAAAGAAAGACTTCTGCATCTGTCTCTGAATCCTGCAGCTGTAGCACTCAAATATGTATATTTCTTACATCTGCTCTTCAAAAGGTAGATCACAGGCAGGTGAAGCTGAAAGAAACAGTGAAATGCTTTACTGGCAAAAAGTCCACAGTAAGGTAGTAACAAGAACCTATTTATTAAATAAATGGGCTGATGGTTCCCAGTCTGAATCACACATTCTGGTTACTCGTGTATGTGCACATGTACACAGATATTAGTATAATACGTCCCCAGGCAATATGAGCATCCATAGGTATAATGTGTTTTGCATTCTGTTGTCCCAGAAGATTTACATTTCCCACCAAAATGCAATCCCTTTCACCATTCCACCTCACCACGGTTTGTTCTCTAACACCTTCCCTATGCAGTTTCTCTGCCTTTCCAGAGCTGTTACAAAATCGAGAGGCTCATGAGGTCGATGAGATGGACAGAGACGGTCATTGCCCATCATACCCCAACCCATCCGGACACCACGGGCCGCTCGGGAGGTTCTTCATCCTTCCTGTGTGTCTGGTCTCACTTTGCTCTCACTTCCCTGGGGGTTGCTCCCTTCCTCTCCCCTTTGATTTCTCAGTACTTTGCAAGATGTTTCTGCATCTTTTATCAAGTGTTTCCACCAAAAGGGCAGAGTTAGCTTTTCTTACACCAACAAGGCTTGACAGGGTGTTGGTTGGACCTGAGGAGGCGAGGAGAAACCTCTCTGGTCTGCAAATCCTGGGCTGCTGCATGAGTAACCTGGAGCTTGGTACGGATGTTCCTAGAAGATCTGGGTTGATGAGCAAAGGTCCTCGGCCTGGAAAAGCATCTGAAATGAAAAGCAGGAAAGATTTAATAAATTCTGAAAATGTAGGCATCAGAGAGCTACACCTCCCAGAGCTATACCTACCAGAATTCCCTAAAACAACCATACCCCTGATGGACCCTTGAGTTTGGTGAGCGCGTTCCCCTTCCACAGACACCTACATCTGCTCTTCAGGAGTCACTTTGGTTTACCCAGCCCCAGGTCCTTTGGAAAGCCCATTGTAAAGATGCTTTCCCCACTCCTTCATTTGCAACTTCCCTTTTTTGCCTTCCCCATACTCTGTAACACGACTCTGGTGCAATAGGCTGCTTTCTATTAATATCTGTCACAAACTACAATTATTTGTATTAACGTTTTAACAGATTTTCTGTCTCCAACATCTTCTACATACCTAAAAGAAAGATTGCAGTGCTAGGACTGGTAATTTTTTTTTTTTTTTAATTAATTGCCAATCAGGATTACAGAGCAAAAAAAGTAACAACTGCAGAATCCTAATACTCACATATGTCTTTTATCAGTTTTTCACTTCAATCACTATTCTGGTGTTTGCAAAGTTCTACTTTGTGCTAGTAGCCTTCTTGGTGGTTATCGATTTTGTTTAGTGTGCAAAGAAAAACCTTGTTCTTTGATTCTCCTTTGTAATTTAAACAAAGTGCAAACTGGTTATTCATAAACAGGACCATGTTTCACTTGAGAAAGCCAGAACCAGAAGATTTTGCCTTAAAGTGGGAGGTCCCTGTGTAGTTAAGACAGATGTGTCCTATTCACCAGGAAAAAACAATGGCAAATCTGAAGGCCATACTTTCTAAACATAATTTTTGTGCCATTTCAAGAAATAACTGGTGCAAAAGAAATAAAGCAAAACCAACTCAAATTTGAGGTACATATTAAAAATATGTGCCCTTTTAACATCTTTTTCCGTGTTCCAAATAGGCAGCTTACATTTCACTAATCTTCTTTAAATCAGTTTTTCTTAACCTTTTTAAAGATTTTTTAAAACAGCATCAATAATTTAAAGCTAAGCCTAAATGTATACGAAACACCTTCTGTGTCTATTGCATTCCAGTCCTTTTTTTTTTTTTTTTTTTTTTTAATTAAGGAGATTCTAGCAGTAATTTCTGACTGCTGTGGCATCTCTCTGCAAATCCTTTCTTCAGCTCTGTTACACTGAGGTTCATTTGTGTCATTCAAATCTTTGCTCTTTAAATATCCTCTTATAAATTTATTATGGCAATACATTCATATCTTTAAGTTTAATCTGAAACTTCGATAACAAGCAGGAGATGGAATAAATGAGTAGAGAGGAGACCAGATAAAAATTAAAATACTGTTCTGTCATTGCCCATATAAACTATTAGGGACACTGACAGAATGGTATTTTAATTTTGTCCTGTTCTCCCTCTCTTCCTCCACTCAGCTTCACTCTTCCATGTTCAGCTTGTTACCAAATCTTCTGATTAAGCCTAGGAACAGTGTACAATACACAACATGCTCAGCAGGTCTTTGAAAAGCAGGAATATGAATGACACCGTGTAAGCATAAGCATGCTACAGCCCAGCAGAAAGGATCTTTTCTTTGATTAATCAGATATCCAAGTGATCCTTGCAGAATAACAGTGATAAAAGCCCAGGATTATTCAATCCTATCCCTTCACCCACCTGTGATTTGCAGTGATATTATAGGGTAAATTGTTTTTTCCACAATCCATGTTACGATGCTAATGCAAAATCTATTCACAGGTCTCTTCACAGCCCACTCTGAAGCAAACAGTTCAGAAGTGCTTTCACTGTGTCACTAAGAATCTGAATGTTGTTGGATTTTTTAACATTCAGGTATGACTGTTTTCTCTTTCTCTCAGTTAAGGGAGAAGAAAACAAGTCTTTTTTTCAGTTTTCTTATTTGTTGAGTATCCAGGTAACAAACTACTTAAAATCAAGCAAACAAAACTTGATAATTGGCCCCCATCCCCATCTGAGCCAGAGAAGGATGTAACCATGGCAACGTGTGGTTTAGAGCAGACCATTTCGTGTACCTTTCAGGATTTAAGCTTGTGAGAATCTATCCGTTCCTAAGTAGAATTATCACTCCAGGAGCAGTTTGTTCTTTATTTTAAAGGATGGTTGATGTTGGGGACTGAAATAGTCCTTGACAATGTGTTCAGGTGGTGTTGGGGGGGGAAGGTGAAGGTGAGACACATGCGCACACAGAAAGGAAAACAAAAACAACAACAAAAAAACCCCAAAGTTCCTCTGCAACAGGGAACAAACAGGAACGGACACTGCAAAAGACAATAATTAAGGATGAGTCAAGCACAGCAGGTTGTCAGAAAGCTCTCCTGGAAAATGTGTTTTCTCATGAACTAAGAAGCCTGGAACAAAGTTAGTTATATCTCAGCTCTAAGGTCCAGCACCTCTTTTCTTGATGTGGCTAACTCTCATTGTAAATGTATTTATATATATATATATAAAAATATATATATATTGTTAAAGAAGTATGTCTATGGAAATAAAAATAATAATAAAAATGAAAATAACACAGTTTTGTAATATGTCAACCTCTTATATTCATGAGGCTTCAGAATCTGAGAAAGCTTTTCTCCCCATCACGTAAGTGTTTCTGGGTTTCTTCTATCTATGTAATCCAACCATTCTTGTGTGTTTACAGTTAATACCTCTGTGTTCATAGAACCATGCATACAATTTTGCTTGCTTCCTGCATCCCACTAATTAAATTCTATTTTTTAATGCAATTAAGCGCTGATCTTGAAATCCATCCTGCTAATGTTAGTTTTTTGTTTTCCCTTTGAAACGGAAACTACAAACACAACAGATTGTAGCTGTCTCTTTTTACATGAGACAAGTCGCATTGTTTAACCAGAGCCTGATTAGGCAAATCAACTGAAATGAGAATGAGTGGTTGCACTGAAGAGGTAATATGCTGCACAAGGCAATGCTCAGAAATATCTTGACATGGAAATCTAAAGGAGACATCTGTATTCATATTTGAAATGAATTAGATTTGAATCAGAATAAAAATATTCTGAGTCAGAACGAAACGTATTCCTGTGTTCTCACATGTTATCCTATTACCCTCTGCAGCACACACAAGGGAAAACATCTTTACATATAGGATCTTTGAGGAGGAGGTACTTTAAGAAGGTAAATTCCACATTCTCTGCAGGGCTCTCAGGCTGGAGGCCACTTGGGTTACTGGCTGAAGTAAATGATGTTGAAAAGTACATTGCAGTTGTTGTAATACCACGAAATGAAAGGTACACACAAACACTCTCTTCTAACAGTACAATGATCAGAGATGATGCTATTCATTGGGAGTACAAGATGCTTTCCCCAATGAGCACATTCCAAATCCCCTTTTTGTTTTCCTTTTCTTTTTTTTCAGTTCTTGATATCCCTATTATCCTAAACATCTTTCTAAAAAACAGCAGTTTACAATAAAAAAGGAATTGAGGAGAGGTATTTGTAATATTTAGAGGTGGCCTACATGAGTTTTTCATATCTAAAATTAGGTTGTAGACCTGCAGAAGCAAATATTTTTTATATTATTTCTCTAATTTCAAGGTGAACCCTAAAATAGACCATCTGGTCAGATTATTCTGAATGTGCTACTACCAGTCTTACTGCCATTGCTATTGCTGCAAGTACTATTACTATTTTTTTCGAGGAATAAGTAGGATTTTATTCATCAGCAAATAAATATTGCTTGCTGTTTAATTTTATCCTCAGAGAATTTTGCATCTTGCACACTTTGATAGAAATATAAGCTCATTAACAGAATATTTTTTAACCAGACCATTATGACTTCATTTTGAATCAAAGCTCATTAAAACAATTATAATCAAATGTTTCATTTTCTTTTTCCCTTGTGAGGAACAGCTGAAAAGGTTATGTTTGTTTTTCTTTACTTGAGTCTCTAGGGCTATATAAACAGACTACATGCACTTGTTTGTGCTCCTTTTTCTTTACATTTAAGGTTTGGCTCGGCAGGGTGTGTGTGAACAATGTTCTTGGGGCCGTATGCAAAGAGTTGCAGCACGACGCGTTGCAACCCAGACCACGCAAAAATCAGCTGCAATTCTTTGGTTTTTGCCCGAGGATGCTTCCTCACCAACAAAGGTCCAAACGGTGGCCATCTCTTCATGCTACATCACTGACAACCCTTTGAGGGTGTGCAGGTTGGTGAAGGGTTTGCAATGTGTTTTCTTCCCAGTGTATATGCTACAGTCAGTTACAAAAAACCCCATTGGACCTTAACATTTAAAAAGTGTGGTCCTTAATTCTTTGGTGCTGAAAAATATCTCTTTTTAGTTCAGCACAATCGCTTAATAACATCATTGTTGTTAAGCCTGAAACTGTGCTTTCAGCAAAGCATATCTCTATTAAGCAGTCTGTAATTCAAAATAAAAATGACCAGCTCCAATTAAGACAAAATAAATCTATACACAAAACCTTGTAATCTCTGTAACAATAAACTTAGAATTAAGGGATTTTATTCTGAAAGAGCATTACCTTCATATGGAAAATGGTGATAATTTTTTTCCTCTGAAATATGTAAGAAGTACACAGAATTTGCAAGCCACAGAAACAGTCCTTAGCTACAGTCCAACATCACTTATAGTAACATTAAACATTAACTGTCTTTGAGCCATGACAATAAAACCTGAAAGTGGAACATGGGTTAACATCTGAAAGCCCTGTGTACAAATTCTTGCTCAGGAATTGCAGTCTTCCCTGATTATACCGAAAATGTGAATCTTTGCTATCCTTATATAGCCAAATTTTTGTATTAGCCCAGTTTAACAACCATTCCCATGCAAACAATCAACCAATGCATGGCAGATGACGTATAAAGCTGTATAATGAAAAACCATCAGTAACGCAAAGAGGAAAGGAAAATGCCAACTTAAATTGACACCTGCTTTTTGTTCTAATAACTAATCTAGTAAGTGATGTCTAATTTTGAGGGAAGAGATCATACAATATAAAGGGACATACTTTGAAGCAAATAACATTTGAGCACTTCGTAGAAGCAAACTTCTTTATGGCAGATGTATTTCAGGGAGCTGTATTTGCTAAAGACTAGGGTAATTCTTGGATTCACAGGCTGCTGCCAATGCTTTCTGGACTGTAAGAAGAGTTTAAGATCCACCTCTTCCATCTGAGCATAAGACAACAGACAGAAATGGGGACAACATCGATGTTTGTTCAGCACCACGAGGGACTGAGTTGTTCAATCTGCTCTACCAGACACATTAAGTGTTCTTTTGTTATTTCCCAGTTGCAGCCTATTTCCTAGGCTGTGAGGCAACAACAAACACAAGGCTTAGTTGGTGTTTCATAACCAAGGGTTTGCGTGACCTCTTGGCAATAGATAGGAATTGCTTTCACAAAATCTTCCAAATTGGTACATTAAAAAATCATTCAGTCTAAACATGGTTTGCGATTTCACGATTCCATATTTTAACTTAACTTTGAAACGCCCTATAACTATATTGCTAGCTTAACAGGATGATTAATTTTCTTTTTCTTTTTCCTTTTTCTTTTTTTTTCGTTTCCCTTCTTTTTTTCTCTTTTTCATTCTTTTTTCTTTTTTTTTCTTTTTTCCTTTTTCTTTTTTCTTTTTCCTTTTCCCTTTTTTCTTTTTTACTTTTTTCTTCTTCCTTTTTCTTTTTTCTTTTTCCTTCTTTTTGCTTTTTGCTTTTTCTTCTTGTCTTTTTTTTTTTTATATATTATCTTTTCTCCTTTTTCATTTTTTTCCTTTTCTCCTTCTTGCTTTTTCTTTCCTTGTTTTCTCTTTATTCTTTTATTTTTTCTCTTTTTTCCTGTGTCTATTTTTTTTTCTTGTTTTTGGGGGTTTTGTTGTACTCGTTTTTGTTGGTGGTGGTGATGTTTTTTTTTTTGTTTGGATGGTTGGTTGTGTTGTTTGTTTGTTTTTTATTTCCACCCCCCAGTCTAAAACAAGACCAAGGGATTTCAGAAACAGAGACCAGGAGTTCATGTGGGTCTCCTTGCACATTAACAGAAATGGGAGAGCTTCTCTTTGCAACACGGTTGTTTTTCTATAGACAGATCTTCCACTGGTGACAGGTAGAATCAGGTGGCCAAGCAATGGTGTTTTAAGTGACAGCACATAAGCACTAAATAATGCATCATCTCTAAAACAGCAGTTAATTCTCTATCACAATATTGAGTAACAGTAAAACAAAGAGGTGTTAGGAATGTTACCACTAAAATTAATAGGTTAATTTGCAATTATAGTCCATTTCCTCAGATAATTTCCAAATGCAGATCTCTAAGCCAAGGGACATTAGACTTTCTTCAGATTTGGGTAAGTTTAGCTTTCAGGATAGCACTGTCACCTATGTTGTCATTCATCCTTAGCAGGTTACTCGGAATGGAAAGAAAAATAGGAGGGTGGGGGATAGAATCACAGAATCACACAGGAATCCCAGAATGTGAGGGGTTGGAAGGGCCCTGGAAAGCTCATCCAGTGCAATCCCCCATGGAGCAGGAACACCCAGCTGAGGTTCCACAGGAAGGTGTCCAGGCGGGTTTGAATGGCTGCAGAGAAGGAGACTCCACAACCTCCCTGGGCAGCCTGGGCCAGGCTCTGACACCCTCACCGGGAAGAAGTTTCTTCTCAAATTTAAGTGGAACCTCCTGTGTTCCAGTTTGCACCCATTGCCTCTTGTCCTGTCACTGGTTGTCACCCAGAAGAGCCTGGCTCCATCCTCCTGACACTCCCCCTTTCCATATTGATCCCCATGAATGAGTCCCCCCTCAGTCTCCTCTTCTCCAGCTCCAGAGCCCCAGCTCCCTCAGCCTTTCCTCACACGGGAGATGCTCCACTCCCTTCAGCATCTTGGTGGCTGCGCTGGACTCTCTCCAGCAGTTCCCTGTCCTTCTGGAACTGAGGGGCCCACAACTGGACACAATATTCCAGATGGAAAGAGGTATTTTGGAGTATTAGTTCTCCTGCCTACACCAGTCCTTTCCTTGGTCCTTCCTAGTTAAAAAGTTGCTTCCCAGAGACAATAAGCGTACGAGATATGAAAAACAACATGTTGACTGATGGAGTAAGTGCAGTCCTTTATTATTTTATTTCTTTTTTTAGCTCAGGAGAGGCAAGCGTGACCCTTGTGTGAATTCTGACCTGCATATGGAGCAGTTTGCACTCTTAAAGAACAGGAGCGTTTCTCTCAGGACCATGCTGCTCTGTCCACACGTCTCCAGCTCCCCCGCCATGGCCACCGTCATCGACATTCTACTCAATGGCTGCCAAACCCATTTGAGACCGTCTTGCCTGCAGAAAGACAAGGTTTCCCTCTTCACAATGAGCTCTGCCTAGAGGATCTGATTTTTCTATAAACAAGCCAAATGATTTTAAAATCGTTTTTGTTTTGTTGTTGTTAATTACTGTTTTAAGGAAGGCGGCAGACTGGAAGGCGGTGACCTAGACACAGATGCTGAGATCATTTGAAATTGTTCAACGCAGGCAGCATGGCCAAGCCCAGACATTCCAAACTCATGAATCAGGCCCCATAAACCATGAGACAGTCTTGAAATAATGATGTTTTAAAAAAAATAATGAATGTTGGGTTCTCTCCAGTGCCTTCTGGCTTTGTCATCTTTTAAGGTATGCATGAGATCAAATTTTCAAATTTTACTTATCAAATATGAGGGTCTTAACCTTTTTTTTTTAAAAAAAACCTTAAAAAAAAAAAAAAGGAAACCTGGGGTTGTTAAAGTACTACATGATACATGGAACTTCGTTTTTCAAAAAAAAACATCAAATATTACCACTTTTCTGATTACATCATAAGAGCTGGCAACAAAGGAATAGCATCTATATATTGCAATAGTCTTTCCCAGGCACTTCAATAAGACTTACACATTTTATACTCTATCTGTGCTTTAATTAAAACCAGTTACTTTCTTCTGTTTTAAATAGCTCAAAAAAAAAAAAAAAAAAAAGGAAAAAGAAAAAATAGAAGAAAGAAGCTATATGGATGAGTTCTAATGCTGGGTGTAAATCCACTCATAATCAAGATTTATTTGTACAAATCATTTCAGTGGGAAAACAGAGTCTCCTAAGTATGCATGCAATTAAGTATCATACCAAACCTTTGCTATCCTTGTGTTAGACCTGGCTAGTGTTTATGTATATTGTTAGTCAAACATAATAATATCATAATCGTAAATAAATCATATTTCTCATGAAAAGCAGTCTAAACCATTGGGGCTCTGCATTTCTATTCATACATGTAAGTGACTGAAAACAAAGGCAACTTTATCATTGCAGATTAAATTGTGGTCAAATATTAACTTACGAACTCTTCTCTGACTTCACAAGACTGTGCAGCATTTTTGCCTGTTATCTGAACTCCTAAATAATGCATTAGAAGACCCAAATTCCAGAAGAATTTGTTTGAGATTCCTCTTTAGCTTCATCTGCAGTTCTCAATGAGCAATGCATCATCCAAACACATTATAGAAATTAGAGTCTGCATTCCATTATGCATTCAGACATTTATAGCAGAATGATAAACCTGTCTGTACCTCAGGGAGTTGGCTTTATAAATCAAGGCTTCCTGTAAAAAGATTACATTCCTATTTGAAATTATTGGGGTTCTATATCTTGTTTCCATATCATGTTACATCAGAAAAGGAAAGGACAATGGAATTAAAGTGGCACGGGGGAAGTTATGTTTTATCAGAGGCAAAATGTGTTAACATTTAATTTTGATTTTCTGAAAGAAAACTGAGATTCTGGAGTTTTAGGTTTGAATACTTCACTCTTCTGGAGCTCACAGAAAACCTCTGGTCTCTCAATCTGTTTTTGAAAGTTATCATCAGCTTCTGTAGTACCAGAAAAACTCAGAAGTCTTTCACGTATTTATCATCACTGAACTCCTCCAAGGGAGGAAAATATTGTTATCACTATTTTAGAGATCAGATGTTAAAGCACAACTGCTCAGGTTTGCAGAGCAGAGGAGTGATCCAGTGTCTCCCCACTCCCAGATCACTCAGGAGATGGAGGAATTGGAAGAGCAGTCACAGGAAAAATCTGTCTTACACACTATGATCAATGCAACGATGATGGTCAGACAAGGCTGGGTGAATAGAAGTGTAGCAAGACAATATTTTGCCTCAGAAAAAAAAGAAAAAGGTTTCCTCTGTTTTTTCTATGATGTCAAGCGAGCATAACATCCTGTAAAAAAATATTTGTTATGCTTTAATTTAGGCAGCAGGTATACATGGCAAGATTTCTTTCACAGTTTGTAGTAACAACGTGGAATAGGAAATGTGAAATAGGAAATATTAAGAAATACAGGAAATCAGCGAACATAGAAAATACAATTGGTAACGTGAAATTATCTGTTATTTTCTCCTTACATGTTAGTACCTGACTTCATTTAATTTACAACTCGGGGAATTCGATAACTCTGTTCCTCAGCTGAACTGACTTTTCACTGAGAAACTACCTAAAAACACATCATTAATTGTATCCTGGGCATATTCAATAACGGAAAGGGAAGAAGTGTATTTCACGATGGATGTGCATGAAAATACTAATTTGGGAGGTAGGAGTATGTCCAAAATCACCTGGGTTGCTTGATAAGACTGAAATGTACATGTGAACTGGCAAACTTTCTCAGCGTTATTATGTAAAATTTAGTATCCGAATATCAAGGCACAGAAAAAACACAGTATGAAACACCCAGCTAAAGCGAAACAGTCTTGTTCTCTTACGTTCAATCACTTAGTCAATGAGTGGTCTGAAATCCTATTAAGACAGTAGAGTTAGGTCTTCTGGGTCTTTAATTTAGACCACAAGTGATATCAACAGCGACTTCAGCATCTACACTTTAACTTCATTTAAGCCACAGTGACTTATCATCTATGCATTAACTTTATTTTATTCATTTATTTGAACATAGCTCTTTAAGGTTAAAATGCCCCTCGAGAACTGCAGGTTATATCCACCCTAAACTAATTGAAAGGATTTGAAAACCACCAAAGGACACTGGTGCGTTCATATGACACAAGACCCTTGCCATGAGAAATAAAAGCTTTTCACATGTGTATACGTAAATATGTAAATTCAACCACCCTTTTTATACTTTCTCTTCTGGAAATATAATCTTGCTCCCTAGTTTCACTGTGAAACAATATTTTCTCATTTTATGTTTTTCCACTTAGAAACAAAGGCTTCATTCACTATCCTTAATATTCTCAAAACTTGAACTATTAATTTATTGTCTGACACTTAGATTTTCCATGTTAAGTGTAAGCTATTTGCAGGTATACCATTAAAAAAACCCAGCTGAAAGCTAAGTCTGGTAAGTTAATTTGATCAAGAAAATTTATCCTACATTGTTCACTTAATCTGGGATTTAGACTCAGGAAGTTGTGGAGGTAAAATCTGCAAGACGAATCCTATTTTACAATCAATAATCCTTATTCTTTCCTCACTCATTACAATTAGAGATGTAGCACAATATAGATAAAGACTCAGGAAGTTTAACATATACAGTATTGATTCCTTTTTGTGCTTGTTTTTTTTTATTATTTTATTTTTGCATTTTAAAATACTCCCAAGAGACGCAAACAAAGCCTAAGGAGGCCAGATGTAGATGCTGCACCAGCACTATAGAGCAAAATAAGTCAGTGTATGCAATCTTAAAACCATAACCATTAATCTTTTGATGCAGTGTGTCTCTGAGTGTGGACTCATAAAGTATATATCAAAACACAGAGATGACTTTACTTGGCTGTGTGAATTCTGACAGCAGAATAAGAGCACAGGAATGAGCATAGGGTAAACTCTAGGGAGGCAAATGACCAAAACACTTTATGCTCTTAGCCCTTAAATTCCTCTAGCACTTTGATTTTTGCAGGTCAAGCTATAGAACCACCTATTCTACAGTGATGCTGTATCTTGGTTGATTGACATAGTCCACTGTCAATCTGTCAGACAGTTTCACCATCTAAAAGCTTCAAACAAATATAATTGCCTGAGTGAAATTCTTCCAAACCATATGTTGGAATATGGGAATATTTCACAGTGGGGTTAACCATATCTGAGATGGATTTAGTGAAAAAATTACCTTATTTTGTTTGATTTTTTTCATCGAAGAAATCACCAAAGTGTTTTCTCTGAAAAGTTCAAATTAGTCAAATTCTAAGGAATGTAGTTGAAGTTCGACAAAAGTTGGCATTTGAGTCACATGTGTGGCTTTGGCTGTTTCTGGGAAAGTGTACCCAAATTTAGACAAAATCACAAGCCTATTTTACAGCTCACAGCTGCAAAAGAATTCTGTGGAAGTTGTTTGAACTGTAGTGCAAAACTAAGACAACTAAAATAACAGAAAACAGCACATCTGACTGGGCATCTCTTTGCCCCATGTTTATCTGTGGGATTATTAATTATATCCTTTTACCCCTCTTTTTCATGAAGCAACCCACACAAGAACACGGTAAAAAGTAAACCATGTTGTTTGTACAGCAAAGCTTTAAACGAAGCAAAGGGTGACATATTGAAGAAAGAAAACAAAATATCAGTTATCTCATCATTAATCACCAACCATCCTAGGCACTAGATGAGATAGTCATTTTTAAAAAGACTAGGATGCGATCATGTAATTTAAGACTGAATAATAAAGCGTGGGCATCTTTCCTTGATATTTCCTTACTTTCAAGTGCCTTGCTTTGTGATGTTGTTAATGTAGTCTCAGTGACTATCGTGTTGTACTCATAGCGAGCAAAGGTGATCAGAAAAAGTGAATTTCTGGGAATATCATGCATTCCATCAGCCAAGTTTTGGGGAGGCACGCCTACAAACTATTTCTCTGATGCTCCTCAACAGGGTACGTGTACGATTCATGTGTGTGTGTGCATCTAATATATAAATAGTATAAGAAAGACATGGTTCACGTGTGAGAGAAAAATCCCATTGAACTATAACATTCCCAGATGTTATTTTTCTAATGCAGTATATATGCAGAGAGTAGCTTCCCCTTAAATAGCTTGCAAAGGTCCTAGTGCTGTTCACTGTACTCTTCATTTCAGAGCCACCAGAAACCAGCCAGAGCAGCAATATATACATATATATATATATAAAACTAGGCCTTGGATGTTTGTATATTTTTAGTAAACATAGTTATTTGGTACCCAGCTGTGCCCCTGTGGTTTTTTCATATTGTTTTTGTTGTTCAAAGATCAAAAAGCACAGTCATATACTGTACATTATAAAGAAAGGAAATGAGGAGGCAAAACTTAGATAATTTAAAAATCTCTCTGGCACCTCACCAAAACACAAAATACAAGTCTAGAGGTATCCTTGAACATTACATTATGTACCTTGTGCAGAGCCAGGATCTCTGCATTGTTTGGTTTACATTACTCAAACTTCAAAATAGTGAAACTCTCTTAATATTGGCTTCCACAACTTCATTATCTTTTGTGCCATCAGCTGCAACGGCCTCAAAGAAACAATTTTTAACTTTCATATGTGACTAATGTAACCATTTAACTCTAAAAGACCTTTTGTTTCATGCCTGAATGTGAAGATGTTTTTCTTCTAATCTTCTTTCCTTGACAATAATATGAACTGTTTTGCAGACTGTTGAGAACTTTGTTGCAGTGAGAGGTTATTACTGAATTCTCCATTTACTCTGTGGCATCTTGAATCACATGAAAATATCTCACAAAGGAAGAATAAAAAGCTGGGAGGTGGCTGAGATGTGTAAAAGTAATATCTATGTGAACTTCTCTTCTTTTGGGCAAAACAGCAGGAAAATAAAAAAACTTGCTCTACATAAAGACAGTCCAAAACTGGGGAGGTCTTGACCGAGGTGTTAGTGGTACAGTGAAACCTCAGTGGATATAAGCCATATGGACTGAAGAGTTCAATGAGATGCAATAGCAAACACAATAAATAGGCTGGAGAACAGCTGGTTGCAAGAGGAAAGCAAGCCAGAGAACTGTGTAAGAAATGGTTACGAGCTGAGCCTAAGGGAGAGGTCATCTTTGCATAGAGAGTCCTGGAAAGGCAAACTCAGATTTACGAGCAAGACAATTTTCTATCGTTTGTTTCCACTGTGTTCCAAAATAGATTTTTAGACCAAAAAATACCTTCTTTCTCTTTCTTAATTTTTGTGGGGTTTTTTTGTGATGGAAACAGTGTTTTGGGGTTTGAAAACCTGGTTATGACTTGAGATAAACAGAACAATATTACTTTGTTTGAGTTATGGAGATATCAAGAGCAAAGTACATACATTCAACACAAGTCTGTGATGCTTGTACCCAAACCTTTGTGTTTTTTGAGATTCATCTTTTAAACAAATAGAACAAGAAAGTGAATCCATATGCAGCAAAATGTCCATTTTCTTTTGTATGTTATCCACCTAAAGAAAGGCTTCTGGACGTGGGCATGGAAGTGCTTTTACTGTCATATTCACCTCCGTTAGACAGTAAATAAAACATACAGGTATGTGTTGATGTACTTCCCCAGAAATTACAAATTTCACAAGTATTATAGATTATCATACAGGGATCCTGACAAAATGTTTGTAGATAAGGATTTTTTTCCCACGTGAAATCTCAGAGCAAGAGTGAGCCCTCAAGATACAAAAGAAGTTCCTGTTGTCAATAAGGGAACCTGCTCTTGACCACAGTCACACCACAGGAGAAACTCTGACACCGAAACTAGGTTTATTTGATTTCATAGAAACATGGAGCAAGATATCAAAATATAGTATGAACACTTAGGGAGAGGGAGATGCATAGAACAGGCAATCAAGCAAGCACTCTGGAAGAAAGATGAAAAGTGACATGCTAGAAAAGCAAACATCTGGCACACATGGAAGCAAAGGTTGTCTGGATAAAGTGAAAAAAACAGTCACTTATAAGTGACTAGAGGTTGATGTGTAAATCAGCTTTTGAAATTCAAATGAGAGGGCAGTAATTAAAATCCTAAAAAGTAAAGGAAGCTTATAAGAGGATAAATTCCAGGTGAATCAAAATCAGCACTGGTGGAGAGGAGTTGTCTGTGTCTGGTTTTTAATTTAGAAATCTACATAGCAAATAAAAATGAATGGAAATTCATGTTTGTTTAAATCAGACTGTTTCTATATACCTCCATGTATAATATAGACACATCTCAATGACAATTGTATTCCTTTAGATATTTCTCGCTTTCTAATGTAGCTATTAAACTAAAGAAATAAAACCCCCACATATTTACTTTGAATTCCATGGAATAGAAATTGTCTTACTTGAAATGTGGGAAATTATTTACGAGGTCTGTGTTTGTATATATGTGTGTAATAGAGACTGATTGACTGATACATATGTGTGTCAATAGCTATCTATGAGATTTTATCTACCACGGTTGTAAAACAGAATTTTAAATTCAGTGTTACAGTAGTGTCTGAATAATATATGTAAGAATACAGGGTGTTCTGAAACACCAATGTTAGTCGTACACTGAGTCTTTGAAATATCAATGAGTCTTTTGTCTCAAGTGGTGAATTCCGTGCAGGACATCTGCGAAGGACTCATAATTATTGCTGTGAGGGTTCATGCATGAATTAATTTTTAGTCATTTTATTTCCAACTCCCTTTCCAGGGAATGAGTGTCCACATTAAGAACAAATAAAACTTCTCATTCCTCCATCAGCAGTCTATGAGGAAATGCTGTCCTGCTGCAGCCATCATCTCTGGACCAAGGAGCTCTGCAGTTACTGCTGCAAGACCTGCAGCCCATCACAAAGAGCTGGCCCAACCCCCCCAAAAAGAATGGAACACAAAATCAGCCAGCAACACATTTTTATGGTTTTCAGGATAAGCAGAGGGAAGGCCAAGGTCTCTGAAAATAAAGTTTTGTCTTCACCCACAGCCCTTTGCCTTTTCTCCTCCTCCACATCCCCACCGCTGCTCCACACCGATGTTCTGAGTGCAGATTGCCTCCAGCATCCTCAAAGCAAATGCACCGCAAACTCCCAACCAAATATTTCCCCAGCTAAGCACAGCATGGGTGGCTGTTCATGTAATGAAAGGGAAACACACTAATGCCTTCTTCCCCAGGTCTTTCCCCCTCACTGTTTCAATTCCTATTTAACTGCAGACAGCAGGAGAGGACCCAGGGTCAGTATCAGCGAAGGAGTCAAGTCCCCACCTACGTCATATTCCATGTTGGGACTCTGACATGGTGGCATCACTCCATGTCACGCACCCTGGGCAGGGAAAGGACCCAATATCTGCACCACCCAACATCTACATGTGGGAGACGAGAACGACTGCGGTGACCTGACTGGAGGACACAGGGTCCCATCACATCTTCCACCGTCCAGCTCCCGAATCCTGCCTCTACACTGAAGAAACATTTGAAGACAAGAAACACTCTAAGGTCAAAAGTGAAAGAAAACCCTCAAACTAAAAAGGGATTTTTTTTCTTCATTAGACTTTTTGTTTTCAAGCAGAAATGCCTTTTCAGCTAAGCAGACAAAAACATAGTGTTTCTTCCAAAGAAATGCTATCTCTCAGACAAAACTCAAAAAAAGAAAAATGTTTCTACAAACATTTTCTTAGAAAAAAATGTCCTCATGAGCTCTACCAATGATTGTTTCAGAGGGTTTATCCCCTAGTTTATTTTCAGGTAACACTCCCATTGACCTTAGTGTTGAATAAAGTTTCAAGATCAGACCTTAAAAGTTTCATTTTGGCCCCACAACAAGGAGTATGCATAGATTGTTTTATTCATGCACACACAAAATTCGCTTTGAAAGATTAGTTTTTCAAATTAATGCCCCAACATCTACAAGTATTTATAGGCTGAAAAACAATAATCTGTTCTAACACAACCTCATGTACTGAATAAAAGAAATATATTGTTTCCATCTGTCAATTAAAATGTTCGCTTGAAGTGAACCTTTACCTTGTAACTAATGCTTTTTAATCTCATTGTTCGAATAGAGCCAAATATTTTTGTTTGCCTATAGTAAAAAAACCCATGACCTACTCTGTACAGCAACCTACATAAAATTGTAAGAATGGTTATTTAGTAGAGGAGGTTTCAGTTAACACTACCCTTATCACGTATTTGTTTTAAAGCTTCCTATATGCTCTTCATAAAGATCAATTGATTTATTGTTTTGCGACATTTATCTTTTTATGTTTTTTACTAATTCAGTATTTCTCTTAATGTCCCACATCTTCTTGATCTCCCTTACAATAAAAAGCCTTCCTTTAATAATTTCAGACATTTTAGCAGGCAATCATTTACGTATGTATGTATGTATGTGTGTTAGCAATTAAGGATACCTGTAATATTAACCTAATCAAGCTCTAGTTTGTAGTTAAGCAATCATCACTTTTCCTTCAGTGAGATCCTGCCTTTTCTGTATTTTACTTAACATATATACATACCTACACACACACATACATACATAAAATAAGGTATAATGAAGGTCAGGAAAAGGTTTCTCTGGTTGTATTTTTACCTTGTTTTCCTAAATGTATTTCCAAACCGTGAAACAACTACACTCATAGCCTGTTTGTACTTGAGACTAAGTAAGCATGGAGGTTGCTTATTGTCTTAAGCCTCTTTTTCACTAGTATTTTGTTCCAAATGCTAAATGAAATAATGTGTTTTAGGAAGCTACTGATGACTGCGAACTAGAAAAAAAAAAGAAACAACTCCTTGAAATTTAGTTAGACCAACAGAAACGTAATGGTTATCAGAGTACGAAATAAAACCATGATATCTCCACAGCAGTGAGGACCTGAACCAGAATATTGAAATTTCTCCTCTAAATCCCCTTAAATGTCTGCAAAACCCTACTGGTGCATGCACTGGTGGAGAGAAGTTGCACCATTGTCCCTTGGTGGGACCACCGCTGAGTAGAAGATCCGCAACATGAGTGATGTTTGTACTGTACATGGAAAATAATCTGCAATAATTGTTGAGATTTGGGGAGCGATGGGCAGCTTTCTTATCACCCTGACAGACAGGTTTTGTCATCGAGATGGTTCTTCATGGTGCTGGACACGATTAGTGTATTTTACCTGTAAGACGGGTGCCCTAATGCAAAAGTCCTGCAGGGAATTCTGAGTTTAGCCACATTTAACTGCAACCTCCTTCAGTCTCTGGATACAGAGTTCACAATTGCCTCCGATGCCTTTCCCAGATACAAGATCAGTTGTCTGAAGGAAGGTTTATTGGCAAACAACACTTCCACAATCAAAAATCTTCCTACAGAAGGAAATGAGTCATTCCACACATGAAAAAGAAAAGTCATCTATTTCTTCCTTAAAATAATTAGAGGGCAGAGCAGGGACCAGAGAGACACTTTAAAAGGACAGCTTTATTTCATCATATAGACTATCACCTTGCTGTAACGCAATTTAGAAGTTTCTGATATTGGACAGATAAATTAGGAAGATAAATTGCCAGTGACAGAGACAGGATCAGAGAAAGTCTAAGGACCGTGGCATTTGTGTTTTATCTCCACGAACACAGATTTTAATACCCTGTGTTTTATTTCTGTACAAAATGAGGCTAGGTTACCTTTGCCTAGTAGACATAATTATTTTTTATAAAAGAGAAAAATGTATAAATTCTGAGGGAAATGTAATATCTTTTGACATAGTTTTAGACCACCCACATGGCAAGCTATGAAAGCCAATAATCTTAAGCCAAAATACGTTTAAATCACTGAACAAAGCCTTTACCCTTTTACACATCTTGTATTGTCTAATAAAAACAACATGAGCTGGTTGTGAATTAGAATTTTTGAGCGCACTCTTTTGTCTGGTCTATGATGCAGTTATTATAGTTTCTAATACAAAATCCATTTTCAGTAGAAATATGTGGTCTAATGTATTCTTAAAACAGGCTTCCAAATTAGAAGGGAAAAGAATGTCATCTATTTTTAGTGCTACATATCTTTTAGTACATGATATGAGGTCAAAATCTGCTCTGAGGTAAAGAATTGATAAAAGAAAAAGATGTAAGGGTATATATACTTTTTATTGGAGCCTGTTTTTTTTCTTTACCTACAAATCAGAATTACTGTTGACCCGATCTTCACCACATTTAACACTGATTTTAGAAATTACTGCTGCAAGAGAAGTCTCGCAGAACTGCACAGCACTTAGCTTATGCTCAAGGGTTGAAAAGGGCAAGCCCCATGTAAGGTGATTACCACCCACTCCCGTTCATGGTCAGTCCTTAGCAAGGGAACGTGTTAGTAAATCGGGAGGTGAATTCAAAACAGGTTCTCAAGGACCCTTCTCAACCTAAAACCCCTGAAAGCATAGGAAAAGGTTACCCTGAATTAGAATGAGGTTTGATTGGCTTGCTAGATAGCAGAGAGCATCAGCAAGAGTGTTTATTTGTGATTCTGCAGGTTTTTGCAAAAACAGGTAGAAAACCTGGATGACAAACATTTGCATTTATCCAGAAAGCTCTGAATACAGCGCCCTTAACTAGAGCCATCATCAGCTGTAGTACCTTTATCTGTGAGGAGTTCCACTTGTTTGAGCGGAACCATTAGTGGAAAAATCGGTCAGCAGTTCCATGCAGATAAGGATTACAAACCCCAATCTTTTATTTCACTGCATTAACTGCTTTCTCTATATTGTCTATGAAATATTTACACCCTTTAGAGCAGGGACCTATTAGGGTTAAGGAAAGCAACAGTTTTGTTTTATCCTTCTTATGTTGCTCCTATAAGTAATACCAATAGTAACAAAAATATTTCCAAGATAATTTTCCAGCCTTGTACCTGAGGTTGTTCTGGAAAATGTTTTTGCTTGCCAGAGCTGTGGCTTTGAATTAAGTAAGGAGCCCTGTGCTCTCTGCACTTTTTCCAGTAACAATGCTTTGATTCAACCAGCCACCAGCTTGAGTTGAAAACAGTGATTAAGCTTGGCTTAAGTTGTGAGAACTATACCAAATCCCCTTAAGTTCAGTCCAAACAGTGGAATGAAAACGTATCTTTTCCTTTAATAATAATAATAAAAAAAAAAAAAAGCTTTTTAAATGGAGCTTAAAACAAGTGGTCTGAATTAAATTTTAGTTGTAACCTTAGGTACTACTCTTTTTCCTTGTAAAACCTAGGATTTGCAAGTTATTTGGCTAAAATTTCAGTGCACGCTTGAATAAACCAGATTGTCTAACTCGTATTTTTGCCCAAGATTAAATAAAAATAATTTTAAAAAAAAGTAGGTATTAAGAGCAACAGCTGACCTCAGGTGTTTTGCCCTTCTCTTCAGGTTTGTCATCTTAGCACAAACGAGAGAACTATCATACATAAGGAAAAAATTATGAGCTAGAACAGCGTGTCTGTCTGAGATGGGTGTCATGCAGTCTCCTGTGCCTCTTGTAGATATGAAAACAAATGTACCAGGCACAACAAGTCCTTGTATATTATCATTGCTCTGCAGGAGTCAGGTATTTAAACCTAACACAGGTTCAGACCCTTGGTCAGGTGTTGAGAGCTCTTCATCTGTCCTTCATTGGCACAGAAGAGACCAGACAGCTTCTCCCTGGGTACACATGCCTGAAACGTCACCCAGGGAGCCCAGCAGATTCTAGGAATGACACCCTGCTGCTGAAGATGAGCAGAACCATGGGATTCATCTCACTGCATCCAGCTGCACATGCGACATGGCTTCTGCAAGAGGGGAGGGAGGTGACCAAGTAGTCCAAGGGTGGAGGTGGCCCTGCTATGCTGTTGATGCACTGAAGCCAGAGACTCCAGATATGGGATTTTTAGGGCAGCCCCCCTCATGATATACGCTGCTTTATCTCTAGTGAAAATAACTGTAAATGAAGCAAGATGTCTCAAAACAGGTAGACATTTTTAAGCTGGTGTTCTACTTCCTTTGCTTCTGCTTTCTAGCGTCCTCTGACACAGGGAGGAGATTCCTTCACTTTATTTTACCCTTTCATTACCTGGATGCTTGACGCACGGTATAGACAGAAAAACGACTTAATTTGCAAGAGACTTACATTTTCATGGGACATTTACCGTTTTAATGGTTCACAGAATCCCAGAATGTGAGGGGTTGGGAGGGCCCTGTAAAGCTCATCCAGTGCAGTCCCCCCAATGGAGCAGGAACACCCAGCTGAGGTTCCACAGGAAGGTGTCCAGGCGGGTTTGAATGTCTGCAGAGAAGGAGACTCCACAGCCTCCCTGGGCAGCCTGGGCCAGGCTCTGGCACCATCACCAGGAAGAAGTTTCTTCTCATATTTAAGTGGAACCTCTTGTGTTCCAGTTTGAACCCATTAATCCTGTCTTCTAGTACTTTTTAATAACATCAGCATGGTTTTGACCCTAACAACAGAGGCAGAAACCCTTCCCATGCACTCACAAAAACCAGCTCGGATTAGCTCAGCTCAACTCTGTGTGTTGGTGGGGACATCCCTCTTCTGCTAAGGAGACTCTCAGCATTCACAGAAATGCAGACACAAGCCTGCAATGCTCTTGAGCTTTAGCTCTGACCAGTTAAGCGTTTTACTGGGTCTACTTGCATTAACCTGATAATGTGCTTGAATGCTTTGCTGGTATATGCATGTTTATTTGTTCTCTATAAAGTCTCTACCACTTCTAAGGTTATTTTTGTTACTATTTTTCATACCACTCTCAATGTGCCCATGCACAGAGAGTCCAGCACAGCTAGAAGACCCAACAGCTGGGAGGATCAGGAGGAAAATCTTCTCGGGCTATACCCTGATTGAGTTTTTGCTCTTTTTATTATGAAAATATACGACGGCGTGTCTAGAAATCTGCCGCATAACTAATGCTGATCTATGGAGAGACTAAAGGCTGCTTTGAGGTCCCACCTAGTCACAAGGAAAAGGCCTCTTTAATTTCAACCTGCAGGAGAATTTGTTCATAGGAGTTTTGCTAAGACAGAACGAGTTTAATTCTCTCAGGTCTAAAGGAATATACCTGTCTGCACAGTAATACCTAATGACAGAGCTTTTAGCGCTGAAAACATCCCACCTGATTTCAGCATTTAAGGGTCGGCTTCCCAAAGGAGCCAAATCCCCAGGTGCTAGAATTTGATCTAACGCAACAGCAGCTCTTCCAGGTTTAACAATGAGCGATTTGCATCATTTGAGTCAAATGTCCCCCTGCCCCCTGTCCACTGTGCAAGAATCCACAGACTGTCCATAAATACAGATTCTCCTTTCCCAACTTTCATCTGTTGTTTTTCAAACAAGGGTGGAAATGCTGCGTTTCTGTGCATCCCCAAGAGCTCACAGAGATTTAAAGCATTTCACCAACACATTGTAGATTTTTACCTACTACTACACGTTTTTTTTTTAAGTGGGACAACACAAGGCTGGAAATGGTGAGGTTTTAGGATAGAGAACTGTTCAAAAAAGATTTTAATATGGTAAAATCAATCGAAAATTTGTACTAGGCAGGCAAGTGGCAGGGGATAACATGAGCAAAGGGAATAAAAAGAGCTCTGAAGAGCCCATACCAGTTGCTAATACTTAATCTCTTTAAATAATGAATTAGCTGCTCATATCTACTGTCTCTGCTAAGAGAAAGCACTTTCTTTGTGAAGTAAAGCTTGAATACCCATGAATTATTCAATATAAAGTGTGCCAGTTAAAATGCCTTGATATTGGAAGTCAAGTGTAAGATTATCTTTTGTCTGTCAGAAAGCATCTCTCCCATGTTACTGAGACTTGAGGGGGTGGAAAAAGGGGCCAACCAGTGCACAAACACATCAAGAAAAAGAAGGGAAGTATTGCAGTAACACAGAGAACCATTTCCACTTATGGATGAGCTTCAGTCCTATGCAGGAATTATTCTGTTGGGATGTATTCTGTTTACTGTTTCTGTTCTCTGCCTCCGCGTTCGCTCCATCATCTGTGGCTCCACGGGAATCACTTGTGATGCAATGATGCTGCTCCAAGGTTTCCTCCAGCAGAGGCAGTATCAGCTATGGATCTGTCAGCCTTTGCTGACACGTAGAAATACATTTCTTTACTCATATTTCTAACAGTGTCCAGAGCTGAATAATGACCTTTCGACTGTATCAGCATGTGTGATCTAGAAGAGTGCACCTTGCAGGAGAGTGACACAGAAGACGAGTGTTTCTCAGGAAGGTTTAGGTCATGTAGCCCTGGAGTGCAACATCAACTCTCCAAAGGGCTGGGTAATCAGCTGCTATTTTTCTTCCTTCGGGTTTTATTTTTTTTGTGTGTTCCATCTTCATACAGTCCCCACTTTTAGCAGCACCTCCAGACATCTCAAACATTCCCTATTTTATTTTGTTTTACTTTATTTGTCTGTCTTTGAGTGGATTCTGTTTTTTTTTTTAATGGTTGCAGTTGACTTCTAAGTATCATAAAGACCTGAAGCTGCAGAGAAAATCAGGCTGGTGTTTCAGACGATAATTTTCCTTTTTTTAACTCATCTTTCCCATTACTTCTCAATAAATTATCCCAATTCTTAGATTCTCTCTATCTCACTAGTGCCTCTGTGGTGCCTTTAAATTTTACGGATACATGGTTTGTGTCTGGTGATTTTTCAAGTACGGTAGTGTAACTTTAACAACTAACCCACAGGTGTAGCATCAAAAATATTATTGAACAACCTGGACGTCAAAATGGGCTGCATATGTATTACCACTTAGAAATGCATAACTTAAGCATCCTTACTCTTATTTTCGTCAGCTATTCTGGCAACACGAACAGAGGTTAATCTGGGTGGGTCATCCTGATACTGACCTGGATGCTATCATAGATGTGACAACCCCACTGAACAGTGGTTTGCGTGTAGTCCAGTGCAACACCAAACACCAAGCTGAGATGACTTAATCATTTCTAGAACACTTTAATTGCCATTTTTGTCCATGATCTAGTTTTTATTGATATGTAAGAGTCTATCTGAGCCCAAGACCTCCCAGAAATCTAACCCTGGATTTTGAGGTGATACTGGAGAAAAGGTATCTTGTGTGTCTGGATCACTGGTAATACCTGGTGGAGGACTGATTGTACTAGTGCACCCGAGGATGGCATCTAAGGGCTTTCATCATTCCTATCATTCCCTAATGATGATTCCCTAATCATCAACTGAAAAGAAAAAAAAGGTGAAACAGAACACTGAAAAGTATCTCAAATTGGAACAAAAGGGATTAGATTCTCTCAAACTGAAGAGAGATGGAACGGCTACTACATACTTTTCAGGTACAATTTCAATCTGGCCTTTCTCCCTATTTAGATAAGATTGCTAAGACTGTTGATTATTTCAAGTTTGGATAAATTCCTCAATACATAAAGGTGTTTTACTTCTTTGTCTTAACAGAACCATCCACCCCAGACCTATTCCACCCGTTTTCATGTTTGTGTTGAAACACAAAGAGCCAGACATCATAACCAGGCCCAGCCCAGACCAGAGAAAAATCTTGTGATTGTCTTTCTATTTCACGTGTGCTGTCCATACATTAACAAGCAAAGCTAGAGTTTCAAACATTTACTATTTTGGCCACCTTTCTACATGTTGGGTATTATTCAATTTCCCTTTTAACAGGTGTTAGTCAAACTGAGCAAAGTTAGAGTAGCTGTTTTTTCTACAGCCTCAAATGTACCCCAGTGAGAATAAAATCTGCGTCAGCCAATGAGATAAAAGGGAAAAAAAAAAGTGGATTCTAGAATTTTTTGTCTGGATAAAGGTAGTTGAACGATTGCAGGGCTTGAAGTGATTTTAAATCAGAATTTTTTCTTAATGCAGTATCCGTATATAATTAATATAAAGAAATATAATCTTAGAAAGAAAAATCAGAATTGGAAATATTGTATTAATTGCCTTGTTTTGAAGGGAGATATTTGCATTATGTCTTTTAAAATATGGCTTGCAATGTCCTCATTCAACAGATTAAGAATATACAACATGTTGCATGACAAATCAAGGCACAGTTTTTAGAGTCATTTAAGATTGATGTTTAGCAACAAATGAAAACCATTTACCATTCTCCCCAGAGAAATTTTGGAATGAAAGATTAATTATCCATATTATTGTGAAAGCTAGATCCAGAAAAACTCTCTTGGTTTACATCTTGTGTTCCAGAAATTAATTTAAATGTCTTGAAAAGATTGCTCCGAATTTATATGGTGCCTTTCCTCATTAAAATCCATGGATATAAATTTCACCGTATTTAAAAGTACACAGATTTTAGCAGGGAAAAATTAGAGGCCTATGGCCTTTTAAACGTCAGGGACCAGATTATGGTCTCCAGTTGTATGTGTCTAATTCTTGCTGAAATGAATAGAAGACTCACATATATACTGTCTTCATAATTAGAACCAATTGTTCTTCTGTTTGCACAACTCAGTCTGGATGAATGAGAAAACATAGGAAACTAAGTATCACAGGATAATATCAGTGTTTGGTTCTCGAAGCTTGCAACATACTAGGTCTGATTTCACTCATTTGTGGTTTTATGTTGAATTAAAAGGCTTTTTATTAGATCTTCCACATTTTTACAACAAGAAGAACCTCCAGAATTTCATGTAACACACCACTCTACATGTTTTGTTGAACTATTTCCAATTTTTATTTTTCTTGCTGAATAATGGCTTTTCCTTTGTTAACTTAAGTGAATATTTTTTGCTTTTAAAACTACAAAAGCAGAGAATAGGCACATATTCACTTGTGTCCATTACAATGATCTCTGGGACAGGGAACTGTTTGTTTGGGGTTTGTAGCATGTCTGAAATTTCTCTCCGGAGTCCCTCCAACATGCATTACAGATTTTGTTTCTAAGAAACTCGCAATCTATCTGCAATATGGGCTTTCTTGTTTTGGTTTTGAGGTTGTTGTTTGGGTTTTTTGTTTTATTTTATTTTTTTTTACAAACCAACAACTGTTCCTGACTGTTTACACACTGTGCAATATTTATGTCTGTTAGAATGACCTAGTTCTTGCAGAATAATGCCAGATGTCCTGTACTCAAAAATACCTACACTAATGCTACAACAACCACTATCACTATTTGTTTACATACTTATCAGCTGTCATGCTGCCTTTTCATATCAGTACTGGTATTGTTTTGGAATGAGGTCTAGAAGAAACAGAGGAAAGCACACAGTTTAACTGGGCCACACACATCATTGTAGAAAAAATTATGAAAAATAATCAAAACGAAAACAGTTTCCAAAGTAATAAAGCATTTTGATCTCTGCCTTTTCTGCTAAAGAAGCCAGATACATTTCTAAGATGCTGCATGAACACCTAAGGACTTTACTTCACAATGGAGATTTTGTTTTTTTTTCCTTAGGCAGGGCCAAAGGTTAGATTTCTTTTTTTCCCCTGATACTATTTATTAGCAGGTAAAACTTAAATAACTACACATCCACCTGTGGACAATCAGAAGTTTTCAGATCCACATTTTAGCCAGACTCTGTCAACTGATCTGGCTGACTGATTTACCTCTTTTGACTCCTGAGCTGCAAACTTAACATTTAAAAGAAATCCTTCAAGAAAAGATGTTTATTGGAATAGGTATACAAAGAGATTCAAATTCATAAAACCTTTTGCTTGGAGTAATACAACATGAGACAAAAACGTTCTGTTGGCCCCCTCTGAAAAATCACTTGGACTTGTTAACCCAAATCCTCTCTTCAAAATGACTTCTTGACTTAAAATGTTAAGAATTAGATAATAGTCTTGAGTGCTTTTTATCCTGGCACGTAACCTGTTGGTTACTGAAGTGTTCCGCTAACCTTAAAAAAACCCCAACAAAACAGTAAAACAACATTACTCACAGCTAAAGGAGTATCTGCTATACCTGTTAGCCTTCATCTGTAGTCCATATCAAATTAAAAGTTAATCTGTAAAGTTTGCTCACCTTGAAAACTCTTGTTTTGCTACCATTTAAGATACTACTGCTATCTTTCCCATCACTCTATAATGAAATAGAAAATGCTCCAGTGTGAGTCTAATTTGCTGGGAGGTGCAGCAGGCTGGACTTCTTGCTTCATTCAGCAAAGACAAGAACATACGAAAAAGAGAGGGGTGCAAAAATGTGAGCTGTGTTGAGAAAGCTGGTCTTCAGAGTCAGACACAGCAAAAAGACGTTGGAAAAAAATAAGAACTGATTCTTTTCTTATCTACACCAGAGTAACTGCGTTGTTTGATGATCCAAACAGCTGGCAATTTTCCTTTCCTTTCCTTTCCTTTCCTTTCCTTTCCTTTCCTTTCCTTTCCTTTCCTTTCCTTTCCTTTCCTTTCCTTTCCTTTCCTTTCCTTTCCTTTCCTTTCCTTTCCTTTCCTTTCCTTTCCTTTCCTTTCCTTTCCTTTCCTTTCCTTTCCTTTCCTTTCCTTTCCTTTCCTTTCCTTTCCTTTCCTTTCCTCCCTCCCTTCCTCCCTCCCTTCCTTCCTCCCTTCCTCCCTTCCTTCCTTCCTCCCTCCCTTCCTCCCTCCCTTCCTCCCTTCTTCCCTCTCTTCCTCCCTTTCTCCCTCCCTTCCTCCCTTCCTTCCTCCCTCCCTTCCTCCTTCCCTCCCTGCCTGCCTGCCTTCCTGCCTGCCTTCCTTCCCTCCTTCCTTCCCTCCTTCCCTCTTTCCTTCCCTCCTTCCCTCCTTCCTCCCTTCCTTCCCTCCTTCCCTGCTTCCTCCCTTCCTTCCCTCTTTCTCTCCTTCCTTCCTTCCCTCTCCTTCCTTCCTTCCTTCCTTCCTTCCTTCCTTCCTTCCTTCCTTCCTTCCTTCCTTCCTTCCTTCCTTCCTTCCTTCCTTCCTTCCTTCCTTCCTTCCTCCCTCCCTCCCTCCCTCCCTCCCTCCCTCCCTCCCTCCCTTCCTTCCTTCCTTCCTTCTCTCTTTCCTTCCTTCCTTCTTTCTCTCTTTCCTTCTTTCTGTTCTTTTCCTGTCTTTCAAAAAGCAACACATTAAACCAGTAAATCAAGGAGAAGACAGTAAACATTCCTACTCCACATAGTAAATAACTATTTTGACTAACCAGCAGGCAGGTATAAAATCTGAGACAGCTGGTTAACCAAATCCTTAGGGCTAACTGCTCTAAAATCACTTTTTTTTTTTTTCCCCCTTTCCTTTTTGCAGCACATATCCAGATACAGAATCTCTGAGCTAATTATTAGGGCTGGGATTCTCAACTTAATCATCGCTACCAATTCCCTGGAGCACAGTGGCATCTAAGAGCTAACCCCTGCCATGCTGAATCACAGACACAGAGATGAAGAGCAAAAACCAACTGAGATTTTCCACAGAAGAGTCCTGTACACATATATAATAAGATCCTGTACTTTACAATTGAAGTGTAAACTAGAAGACACTAGCTGATGAAATGCAATTAAAAGTTAAAGGATGAATGTTATAGATTATTAGTTTAACAAGGCTTCAGGGAAGAGAGAGTCCATCTGTCTGCTTTGTCTAAAAGCAATTCAACAGTAGGCTATCTGTAAGAATTAACTCATGACATGTTCTTCATGAATGAAAAAAGGTGGAAAGATAAATAATCAGTTGACTAAGTAGCTGTAACTTTGCACAAAGCATTCAGCTTCTGGTTAAATTAAGAGCAGAGAAAGGTAGATTGCAGAATTATTTCTCTCCATCATCCTCATTAAATTTCATTTCAACAGGGAATGGTGTCACTGCTGCTTTAGTTATCTATTATGAATTCATGCTGATATTGAGCTCGACTACTATCCGTAATGCTACTGCCTGTACTTGCAGGTATACAGAATGGCGGGCAGTTATGTGATGCCAATAAATGGCAGGCTTAATTGTTTTGTAATTATGCCATGAAATCATTTATTTTGCATGAATAAACACAGATGCTTGTATTCTCTGCTGGTGTAAATCAAAATCGTTCCACTGACACCAGTGGAGGTGTGCTAATTTACACCAGCTGGAAATTTGGCCCGATTATTTAAGGACCTGAGCTATTTGGCGAATGCTCAGTAGGCACAACTGAACTGTGAAGTTTCCTCCTAAGGCATTTCAGCAGTAAACTGTATTTTATACAGAAACTCCAGCTATCTGGATGTAAAATCTTCCTGGACTAACTGTGGTAAATTAGTTGGTCTGTCATGGTATTTGTTACACCACTTGCAGATGTTCAGTCCTATGCGAGGATTCCTTGATGCAGCTGCCTATAACAAGGACATATTTATCACACTTATAGCTGTCTAACCTTTAAGTAGTGCTGCTCAGATGGAAGACACTTCTTTACAAGAAATCTGAACTATGCTATTATTTTTTCATTAAGATTTGGGTGTCATCAGTAGCACTGGCAGCTTACAACATTATTGTTCATAGTGTGCTGGTTAGTGTGATGCTTAAGGCTGCTTAAGGGTGCAGATTCTGGAATTATGAAAATATGTCAGAATATGCTTAACTTTTTTAAGCATAAAAGTCAGTCTAGTGGGCATCAAGGAACAAAAAATTAAGAAAATGTCCTGAATGGGCATGGAAAGTTCAAAACCACTTGTCTAAGAAAGAGCCCCAGACATTTTCTCTCCTTCATCTCACCGTAGCTACCAGAATTTCATCATTTTGGAGTACCTTACATATTTCTTGATTTGTGACTTTGGCAGCACTGCAATAATACACTGTTTTTCACAAAAATTATAGTAGAAGATACGAACCCTCTGCCAAGAAACCATGGTGTAATTTAGTGAGATTTCAGGCTGAGTGGAGCAGCCGTACATACATTGGCAGGATCTTGCACATTTAAACAGAAGATCATAAAATAAATGAAATGTTAAAGTTTAAAGGACATGAGGGGGACAAAGGAGCCCTGATTTTTATTCTCAATACTGTCACAATCACCCTTATTCTCCTTTTGTTTTCCTTTGGCCAAAAATTAAGAGAAGCAATATTTCTTCATCACTGTTAATCTGTTCAGTTTGGGAGAATCTTCCAGAATGGGGTCAGTCATACTAAATGTCGCAACAACTGCAAGACGCATATAATAGCTCTATAACCTCAAAAACTACTGTTTCTCTGCATATGTTTAACACATAAACCTTTAATTCTCATTGTTGTGTAACAAGCTTGTCCTCAACTGTTGCTAGATGAGATTCTAAAGACAGATAGAGCTCTGCAGCAGTTGGATTAAACTACAGGAACATTTGATTCAATAGCTTTTTAACTGTGTAAAAAAAACCAAAAAACAACAACAACAACAACAAAAAAACCCTCAAGTTTCTCCTATGACTTCAGTAATCAGTGCGGTGTGATGGGTTAAATAGTCAGAGAGAAAACCTTGGATAGATTATAGTAATTTTCTGGTATGTTTCTAGCTCTCTGTGGCAGTATGGTCTTCCATACTACAAGCAGAGATGTATTTTGTTTGGTTTCATTCCATCTGCTGAAGACGAATCTGGTCCCTACTTGCATTTCCCTTAGAAACAACAGGGGAGGGGAGGTGTCAGCATTATTTTCATCCCCTTTTCCTTCCTCGGCACATACAAACAATTTGGAGGTTTTCTTCCAAATTATCAATGGACTAGGGCGAATCTGACTTGGCAACTTTTTCTGCTACATGGTGTCATACCAATGCTGATAAGCGACCAAAGACCACTTTTAAAGGACCATCTCCTGCAGATTATTCTGGTCTGATCTCAGGCAAACCGTAGTAATCGGAGCCAACTCCTTTAACCATATAGACCATATTTGAAATATCTACGTGTATTTACGTGAAGTCAAACATCTCAGGAGGTTCTCAGTGCTCTTTGTCAAGTACTTCTGAATTTCTGCCTGTGAAACCATTCCTACCTTGATTGCCTAAATACTTTATGAAAATCAGATCCCTGACCTCCACTAGTGGACAGTACCAAAGGTGGACACTTTACTATCTGTTTGGTTCCTCATTTATATGTCCCTATGCACAAAGCTGAACTGGGGATGTTTCCTGGTAATACTGGTGCTGTTACCTGCACAATTGCACACACATGTATTACAGTCCATGGGCTGTCCTCACCCTCATTACTTCATGCAAATGCTGTTGAATTCAGAGAATGGCTTGTGATGAAGAAGCCTCCTTGAGGGATTCATATGAGCCTGGTAACAGGCTTATCTGTTTAAACATATCTTCCAACTATGTTTGTTGAACTCAAGCTTATATCTTTTAATGGATTTTCTAACCGACATGTGATGAACACTCAGAATTTTACATCACAGAACCACAGAATGGACTGGGTTGGAAAAGCCCTCAGAGATCATCCAGTCCAAGCCTTGGTCCAACTCCAGTCCATTGACCAGATCATGGCACTAAGTGCCATGGCCAATTTCAGTTTACAAACCTCCAGGGCCGGTGAGTCCAGCACCTCCCTGGGCAGCCATTCCAATGCTGACCACTCTCTCTGCACAGAACTGCTTTCTAATCTCCAGCCTCAATTTCCCCAGACGTTCATGATATGAAAACTCAAGATCTTCACAGCCTTGGCAAAGTGAATTCTATTACAGCAGATATTTCTTACCTACCTGTTTTTAAAAAAAAAAAAAACAATTATAATTTGTGTCATCCTCCCACTGGAAGAACAAGCTGCCTTGTTTCCTTCTAAAGAAAGCTAATTGCAGTTCTAGTGTCGAAGTTGCAAGGACAGACAAAGATTAACATGAGCCCTCTTGAAGCACATTCCCTTTGGGGAAATCCCGTTTTCAGGTCCTCTGCCCCACGATGATGCTGCACCACAGCACATGGGGCTCTTTTCACGCCTGTCAAGTCAAGATGTCCTGGAGCATTCAGCTTCAGGGCACGATGCCAAGGTTTCACAGCTGGATTTGAGGGCAACTTTTCTCTAGATGTTTTGCACATTTGCGACGCAGCCTTTTAAGCATAAACTGTTCCTGCTTTTCTTCTGTTTTCACAGTGTGCTAGCAGCCATTTCCTTTCCTGAAAAGCCTGCTGATGTTTTGTACCCATTTGATGCAATTTTTCTCAGGATTTTCTCACGAAAGGTTGTAGGAACAAACAGGTTTGTAGGTACAACTACACTGCAGACTGCTACTACTTCGTTACAACCAGCTCTTATTGTAAAGGCATTTAAGCTTGGTCCCAAAATGCATGCCTAGCTCTGATGTGTCATCTTTCTTCACATTTAATTTGCCTTAAGCCAGCTAGTGATGGGCATCATGTAAATTCCCTAACAAGAAGAAGTCATTATATTTGAAGTAGTTTACTTTGGGTTTTGATAAGGAGCTGAGGCCCCTTCCAACCCATCCAAGCCATTGTCATCTCTCAAAACTGCAAAGTAGATTGTGCCAGAGAGTTTAGATGAGAAAGGAGGACAGTTTGGGGGCACAGTGGTAGCAAATGTGTCCTGGAGGGCCTTGAACTGTCAGGAAAAGCAGGAAAGGCTAGAGCAAGGAATAGCAAATCCTGAGAGCTGGGACCCTGTGGGCAGATAAGGGATGAATGGGACCTCGTGGGACATTAGCTGATTTAGAGAATCACTTAAACTTTTGGGCATTCACCTGAAACTTACTGCCTCTAATATCACTGGTACCATTTTTCTGCTCCCTTGTCTAGCTACAAAATGTCATGTTGTTCTTGCAGACATAATTATCTAATTGTTATTTGAATCCTCCTAAACCCTTTTGCTATTGGGTTAGCAAGTTACCAGTGAGGCTAACGACATCAAGAAAATTACTCTGAAAGGAGTTGCCTGTATACTGCAATGTATCATAAATATAGATGAATGCAAAGTAAGATGCTAGGCATAAAATGCAAATGAGCGGGCAATGAGATTCAGTGGTTCACCAGAGATTTGGATCTTGATGGAGAAGCCTCTGTAGGGCTACCAAGCAAGAAACAGGCTTATGTTTCAACTCCCCAGCTGCTGCTGAATAGGGACCGCAACCTGTCTTAGAGCACTAATTGAACAGGATGCTGCTGGAAGGAAATATGTGTCAGCGCCAGGCCCCCAGTGAAGAGCCATCAGGCAGATTCATGGAGGAGCAATGCACAAACAACAGATTGGGCCAAATGCAAAAAGTCGGGAGGGTGAGCAGACACCGGAGAGCCCTCCTGCGGCTGAGGGAAGCAAAGGGAGGTTAAAATGCCCTGAAGATTTAAATGGCCTCTGCGAGAGAAGCGGCAAAAAGACCACTGAAGGGGATAAACTGCTGTCATGGGAGGCAGTAATTCCACACAACACAACTTTATTTCACTTTATGTCTTTTATACGAACGGTTGCCCAAACCGTTTCACTGGCTGAAGCATCTCAAGACAGCTGAGGGTACCGGGGGTGATGGAGGAGGAGCGGGCACTGCATCCCTGCCAGCCCATCCTGCAGTGGGCAGCGCTGGAGCGGGGCAGGGGACACAGACAGTTCTCACACCAGTTTTAGAAACAAAACTTGGTGCTTGGTGTCATTTTAAATTACTGTTATTGCCTAGTTTTGTTCCAAATTAAAACCAGTGCTCAAAGCACTGACGTCTCCCAGTTAGCCAACCTGAAACACTCAAAGGGACCCTGAATTTCAAAGGCTTTTCTATTGGCCTAACAAATCTTACAGATGCAGGTGAAGAAAACAATACGCAATATGGAGCCTTCAATCTTCGGTCAATTTGAGGTAGCAATGACATTCCACAAACAAAGACAAGAAATCTTCTTCACACCTCTATGTCTCTATTTGGGCATACATTGCTGTTAAATCTACAGTGCATAAGCCACAGATCTGTGTAAAGGATTTCAGTGAAGTACACCAGAATCATCAGGTGTGAGCAGCTTAAATATGAGCTTGCCGTGACAGGACTGCAAAGTCTTTGATTCGCTTCCTTATTTTCTGAAACTATTAATATTTACATCTCTTCTTTTTTTTTTTTTTGATACATTGCAAATTAGCTTCATGGTGATTAGCACCTAGGGCTGAGATCAAGAAGCCTGTCTACATAATACTTTCAAAAAATCCTTGTGATTTCCTTTTTCTGATGAGTCAGGCATGTTGCTTGTGCTCAGATGCGTTGTTCAGTTACATAAAACATACAAACTGGGGTTTTTCTTTTCCACTTCAGCACAGAATACCTGATAGTTTGCAGGTGAGATTATATTCTTGTGCAGGTTTTCTTCCCCTCTTCCTCAAAACATCACCTGTAAGTATGTCCTGTATCCTCCAAAGCATGCAGAGCCTTGCAGCGAGATGTCTGCAGGACCAGGCACAAGCCCAATGGCAACCTGATGAAACTCTCAGCACAGTCCCAAATGTGCACAAGTGGATGCTCAATTTTTCCGCTGGATCCTGCCAGACCTTGGCTTGCACCAGGGTGAAAGCAGGAGCACAGCATAGATTAGGGGAGAGAAAAGGCGTCTGAGATTATAATAGCAGAGAAAGAAAACCTGGGAGCAGCAGTGAGAGCTGCAGGGAATGAAGGAGCACAGAGCCTGGAGAAGATGCAGATGGGTCGTGGGCAACAGCAGCAGAAAAAGGGGGATATATGGGTAACAGGGAGCTTTGCAAGCTCTTTCAGTGCATAAGCAAATAATTCTAAGTTTGAAGCAGAGAGTCAGTATTATTGTTCAGATAAACAGTGATGTACACTGAGTTTGATATTCCTCAAACAGACTTATTGTGTGACTCAGTTTACTATTACTAACTGTCCCTTCTCTATTCACTATTACTAACTATTCACTATTACTAACTGTTCACTATTACTCAGTTCACTATTACTAACCAAGCTTTCTCTGAGAGGGGTCCTAGGGGTAGATCTGCAAGCCACTTTCACTAAGGGAAACAGATTTTGTATTTTGGGTGTTGTTTTCTGTTCCCTAACACCTCCCCTGTCAAAAGTCAGGTAAATTCCTGGAATTGCCCTTGTTGTGAGGATGCTGGGGAGAGGCCCAGGGAAACCATTCCTGTCCTAGTAATGTGGAAAAGTATTTTGCTGCTGAATCCCATTCCTTTTAGGGGACGGCCCCATTAATGCTGTTACCTATATCTTGCAGAAAAAGAATATCCACCAAAAGTCGAGTTAAAAGATGATGGATAGAAAGGAAAACTTAGAAGGGGAAATATGTAAATATATATTTTTCAAAGTTGCTGCCTTTTCTGAGCTAGCAGCTATTTGAATATTACTGTTGAGCAAGAATACACTGATGTGATTTAAAAATAAAAAGACTCTAGGAAAATACCAATGGTTTTCATTATTTCTCCATTGGGAGTTTCTGGCTTCGTTAGTAGATTCAGACTTCATTGTTAGCAGCCAAATGCTGAATACTAAACAAAGCATTTCCTCCTAAATTAAATGAAGCTTTTGAATTATGCAGCTTTAATGCTCACTCCTCTGCAGAGGAGAAAGGGTTAACACCATGAAATATTACCTCTCTGTGAGAGAGGAGTGATTTAATTTCAGAAGGCAAGATCTTACAGCATATCCTGACTCAGACATGCTTTTACTGATTCAGCCATAGCATTCACTTGGAAAGCTTTACATCATGGCCTTGGCAGACTCCCAGGCTTTCCCAATGCAGGCTGCTATTTTTCCTTTAGCTTACCAAAAATAGCCATGCATAGATTTAGTGTACTTGGTTTGCTGGTGTTTACAGGCGTGTGACTGTTGTCAAGATTCGCCCTGGGCAGGCGGTGGTTATTGCAGGTTGGGGAGGAACGAGGGAAATACTGATTTTCTTTGCAGGCAGAGCCACCCACCCTACAGCCTGGGACTCTGAAGACCTCCAAGCATCTGACTCGTGCGCTTGTCCTACTCATTTCGCTGACCCCACCATCTGCAGTTGTGTTCCCAGCTCAGGGCCAGCCTTTCTGCCTGCTCGTGGTAGTTTCTAAGGAGTTAATCATTCCCGTCCATTGACCCTCGCAATACACTTCTAGGGCAAAAAAAAAGTAGATATGGCTTTCCTTGGAGCAAGATGTGACCAAACTCTGCCTTTTAAATGTTGGGGGAAAAAAAAAAAAAAAGATTACTTGCTACATGAAGGCATGAGCATTCACAACATCTCCACACAGACTTTCTGACCTCTTTCTAGCCCATTTTCCCGCAGCCGGGAGGACAGAGCCTCAGCTGCTATCACAGCTGTCACGCATTACAGCTCCTGGGCGGACGGAGCTGCCTTCTGCTTCATGCACTGTGATGTGAAGTGACTGACACACCCCGGTGCAGGGGATCCTTGGGTATGTATCACAGAAAATTATGAAGGAAGATTTAGCAAGACGCCTAAACCCGGACAGCCTTGATGCTCAGCTGCCAACACGGGCATCCCCAGCGCGCTCCTTGTCCGGGGGGCATGGCAAACACCAGCACTACCATGTTGACCATCACAGGACTTCCTAAAGCAACATATCTAAAAGGCAGCGCTCCTGCCAGGGTCCAGGCTTGTGATACAGACTGCAGTTTCAGAAGGAGCACATTGTTCCTTGACTGGAGAAGGCAGTTGGCAGCAGCAGCAAGCACTCAGTGAGGTTTTCCTGGGGCAGCTTACCTGAAACAAATCACAGCAAGAGTTACAGAAAGGGGTTAGCACATATTTTCACTTGAGCTCACTACTGGCCAGCTTTGTAAGCTTCCTAGCATATCTGCAGCAGGCTGGTATCCTGTGCATCCTAGCCCAGGGTTGCTGCGGTGATCACCTCCAGTAGAAAGATGAACTACCTGATGATCTGGTAGCTTTTGGCCCACGTTATTTCAGGTAAATCATCTGAAATAATAATCTCAAGGCCTGGAAGGGTGCTGAACAGCAAAAGTGACCAGCTGTCATAGCTCTCTGTGCTGCACTTCTTGTCTCGTCGGTCATCACCACCCAACACCTGTGGCACAAATCCAGGGAGGAAACAAGACCAAGACACAATGGCCATACAATGTGTCACCAAAGTGTACTCTTTCCTCACCCTCCAACAGTGAAGTGCAGTATCAAGTATTAAAACAGGCTTCAACTTGAATCTCACTTGGACTGTGAGTCTCGTTGTGATGGAATCAGTGAAAATGCCTCACTCAGACCTCACCTTGGGAAGGCAAAGATGCCAAGCAGATCTGGGGGCCTGGGAAATGGTTTGCTTCTGGATACGTGAGAAGTCTATCGTGGGAGTTGAGTGCCCCCTTTAGCGACTGGACTTCTCTTTGATTTCTTGTCCCCAACAAACAATGGGGATGAAGATCACTGTTCTGATCACTTCCTCGCAGGGTCTTTCCCTGACAGATTTTGCATTAATTTACACAAGACCCCACTTTCCTAGTGGACAGAAACACATATATCCTCTTGCAATACTACTTGTCCCCATATCCTTTCGGTTGCATACTCTTCTCCTAACAACAGTCTCTGTAATTTCATCACCCAACACCTTCCTTTGGCCTTTTTCTTTCATTTTACAGGTGTTGCTCTTAAGAGCTGGAAAGGACAAAGTATCTATGAAACCAGACAAAAAGACAATTTTTTTAGCTGATTCAGTGTATCTAATAGAAGTCTGTGTATATGCATTCATCTATCTGTCCCTAGATACATCCACATATGTGTATGTGTACATATTTTATTTTCAAAATGGTTTTTTTAAATGTGCCCTTAAACGCTGACAATGCAAAACCAACAGCCCCAGGCAACTCTGGCAAGTTAGAAAGTGTAGGCTGGTCAGCCAGCACCAACCTTAATAACCAAAAATAACTGCTTGGTTCTGAACCAAGTATTTTCTCATCAGTATACAGCACCCGGGTGTAGGAGGAGGAAAATGAGGAGTGGGAGGATATAAAACAAACAGCAAAAAGCAAAAATGTCAACTGTGCTCTGGCCTTCCTTTCAGCTTCTCACAACCCACCCAAGCAATGTAGTTGTGGTATGTGAGGGGCTGCGTACAGACCAGGGTAGCACGCATACAGCTGAGCACATCTGGCGAGCAGTTGCCTGGTTTTTGTGTTGCAAGCCAACCGACAGCGTCCGCGCATCTAAGCCAGCCCTCTGCCATCTTTACACAGTGGTTTATGACTTAACTTTTCCTTTGTGACAGGTCCTTTCCTAGACCCAGCGACACTGCTGTCGCTCCTTCATCTTTGCCTACCCGCTCACTACAGCCTTTATCCACACGTGCATCCAAACAGTCAAACTCAGGGTGATTGCACTGCAGAATTTGATACAAGGACTTTATCTAAAATGCTAAATACCTTCCCCTCCTGAGGCCATTCCCTTCAATGGAAACCACATTTATTTACGTGTGTGACACCACTTTGCAGGCCTGGCTCTGGCATCAAAGTGGACAACTGTGGTTTCGGTACTTCCAGGTACAAAGTAAGATGTATGTTCATGCTATTTCTCGGGCAAGCTGTGGTTGAATAAAGGGAGGTTTAGCTTGGATATTAGGAAAAAATTCTTCACGGAAAGGGCTGTCGGGCATTGGAACAGGCTGCCCAGGGAAGTGATGGAGTCACCATCCCTGGAGGGGTTTAAAGGACGTGTAGATGAGGTTCTTGAGGTTCTTAAGGTTCTTCTGGTTTAGTACCAGTGTTGGGTTAATGGTTAGACTCAATTATCTAGAGGGACTTTTCCAACCAAAATGATGCTATGATTCTGCGAAAATGGCAGAGCTTCCTTTTTCAGATTAGCCGCAATCAGCCAGGAGCAGCACATCTGTCCTTTTCCTTTTTTTCTATTGACCGTGCTATCAGTAAAGTGGCCAGACTCAATATCCTTCTCTCTGAGCTTTGTTCAGTGTAATAGAGATGATGGTGGAGAAAGAAAAAGCCATCACACAGGCTGCTACTTGTTTCTGTTCTCATTTTAATTATTTCTAATTTCCCAAACCGAGGCTTCAATGAGCCGGGAAGTTGACAATAGTAGCATGAGGAAGATTCAGATAAAGAGGATAAAAGAGCAAGATGAGATTTATGAGATGGTCCATGTACAGGACAGAAAGGAAAGTTGGGCACCAGGGTTACACCAAACAAAGAACAGAGATACAGCCACGGCAATACAGCTGTGCACATGGAAGATGTGATAGACTGGAAAAGTCAAATCGCTTCAGAAGCAAAATTAACTGTGATTACTTGATGCAAGACATCACTCAAACCAATCAAATTGTTATTTTGGGAAATCATAAATTTGTATCCAGAGTCAGTTTGTCACTCATTAAAATCTTATAAGAATGATTAGGAAATGATCTTAATAAGTAAATGTTCTCCTCTTTTTCATTTAATAGATAAAAATATAAGATGATCTCACCTGGCTTTTACATGACCCCTGACCACCTTGCAGCGAATTGTTTTTATTCTCATCTTTACTGCTAGGATTGGGCTCAGCCTAATTCTTTATGACACAAACCTAGATGAAGTCTCCTTGCCACCATCTTTATCTGGATGAGGAGTGAGTGTTGCCCCAGTACGGTACATTTTTAACTCATTTATGGCATCTCATTGCTTGCTTCGCAGGGCTATGGGTAGACTAATGCTGCTGTGACCATGAGGTGCATGAAAAAAAAAAAAAATAAAGAAGAATAATTCTTATTAATCCCTTGTGAAACAAATGAAGGGGGTGTAAGCCAGAGCTGCCTCCATATTATAAGGTGAATTATTTTGGTGGTTACATATAACAGATGGAGAATGGTTACTTAGACCACTTCTACCAGCCTTTTTGGCTCACTTGAAAAGCTGTTCTTACTAGGAAATCCCCCACAGGAGGGACTTCACAGATCAGTTTGGTGGCTTTTCATGTGTGCTGCACATCTGCAGACTCAAACTAGGGACCTCATTTTATTTTAAGGAGCTTCCATGAAAGGCACCACTGTTAAGTTATGCAGAAGTAGGCACAGTTATTATTAAAGTATCATTTAAATTACATTTTGAAAGGGTGGCTTAGGTGCATATCTTTTGACTACACAAGGGCTTATTTTGCCTACAAGCATATGTCATATATCAGAGTGAAATGTTCCTCTCTTTCCAAGAACTACCCTTGTGTAATGATGGACTGAATCTGTACATGAAATAAATACAGATCATTCTGTATCCTTAAAACCAATGCATAAACCATACTGGGGAAATTAGAAAACAAATTATCCAGACCACAAAATAAATTTAAAAAAAAAAAAAATCGACAAAACAACATTTTTTTAAAATGGAACAATTTCCAGTGCAAGTTACTGTAATACAAACACAGCAGTAAATTCACTCTACCTTTAAATTTTACCTTTCCATACATGGAGCTATGTGCAATTGAAAAGCTGTTGAAATCTGTACTTCTTAAGCCTCCTTTTCAATAGAATAACTATAGGAAACCCAAGGGATTCAAGTGCCCAACAGGTTAAGAGCAGTTTTATTTAATACATTGTCCTGCTTTGCTGAAAGAGAATGGTGATATCTTTAAGAGACCTTTTTGATTTGCTTTCAGTTCATCCCTGCTTCACAGTGCAATTCTCTATTTCTTTCTCTCCATATCTAGAAAAAAATAAAAAGTAAATGCCAGTGTGACACATTTTCAGAAAGTGACAACATGGTTTAGAAACTGTCAGTACCTAATGAAGCATTTCAGTTCTATTTTATAAGCTGTGATTATCATGATCATTTTACTGATACATCTATGGATTTGACATCTGCAGCCCTTTAGCCTTTTAAAGAAGCTGGTCAGCAAAATTGCCAGTATGTAGGTCAATTTAACCATTTCTTTCTAGGTTTTCTCGCGTTTTTTTTAGTCTTATGCTTTGGGTATATTTTGCTTCTTCCCTGTAGAAAATGAAGCAGGGAAGACTTGGAAGGTATTCAAAAAACTCAATTATAAACTCAGGAACTTCTTATTACTTACTGTATTTGCTCAAGGCAATGCATCACATAAGTAACATTGACAGAAAGGCTCTGACCCAAGAATTAAAGCACAGACCAGAACTGTTGCTCCTGTGGCTCTTAGGTTATCAAAATGTTTGTTTAATTGTAATTCTTCTCATATAGATCGTGAGACGACAAGACTAATAACGTGGCTGTAAGAATAGGGGGAGAAACAAAAGGAGATGAAAACCCAGGGATTATGTTCTGGACTGGGAAGAGCCCAGCTAATGTTTCTGAAATCAGGAGTAGTTAATGCTTTTCTCCAGTTTTCAAACACATTTAGTTTGTTACCATAGGAAAAAAAAAAGCACACCAAACTGTACCCTGTGTCTTTCTGCCTGTATTTGCATGGCAGTTGGTCCAATATGATTGGCTTGGTTTCAGTGGTGGGTTTTCAGTGGTTCTGGCAACTCCATGTGCAACCAAGCTGCTGACAACACAACATGAAGAAGGGGACGGCACAGGAATTGCATGTGCAAGCCCAGGGGAGCAGTTGTGCAAGGCACACACAGTATGCTTGTGCATGAAGGTGAAAACCAGTAGATATATGGATAATCACAGAGCAATTTGGGTTGGAAGAGACCCTAGGCTCGAGATCAGTCAGATTTCATATGCATTTGTCCATCAGGACTGGAGTCTCATACTTGCAGATGTTGAATATTGGTGGTTTGCTTTTGCTTTCCCTGGAAGACAATTGATTTTGGTCTAAGTGTGACCTTACGTAAGTAACCACGACCACCAAGTTAAGTGTTCGAACCTGTGATTCCTTTTAAGCATGCAGATGGTCCTGGTGAGGTTGAGGTGGCTTCTAAACACCCTCATGGAGATTTGGACCGAAGCGATTTTGGATGATGGCTGTTCAGTCTGAAGCACAGCATGAGCAGAGCTTATCAGCAGTTTGCTATCTTGTTCATAAAAGAAATCCTCAAAACACTGGCTGGGCAGTGTCCTCATGCCTTGATTACCACAAAATTCTTCTGTTAGTCTCAAAGGCAAGAAACCAAATTTTGCATGATTAGCCTAATGATTTTATTTTGCTTAGAAAACCGCAGTTTTTACACTGAAAATATACTATTGTACCGTTGCTCCAGGCTGGGTGGAGACGTGTAACTAAACTTGCTCTTCAACAACTTTGAAAAGCATTTCTCAGACCAAGATTAAAAGCATTTTTTTTTATGTTTGTGATACGGTTGGTTGGGTTTCAGCTTGGTTCTGCCAGTCTAACATACAAAATACAATCTTTTCATGGAAATAGGTCTGTCTATTCTTTTTCACTTTGAAATCAAGGTGGTTGATCAAGCACAAGAAGGGCAGGAGATGTTACACAACTCTGAACCCAAGTGCAGCAGCATAGCATGTGCTGTAAATGACAATCACAAGGAAAATGCCACAGCATTTGGACACCTGTGCTAGATATTCACACTGAGAATGAAATGCTTTCCTAGACCTACAGAGTGCTGGTGGGAGGTCGAGCACCACGAGTCACCAAATTCAAGTGAAGTTTATTGATTCACACGTACGTGTGTGCCTGTGTGTGTGTACACAGAGCTACTCCCACATTTAACAAAATAAATTAATGCCAACTAGATTTTAACATCAATCTATAGGTAACTCAGCTTTCTGCAAATGCTGATTTGTGCCTCTTCCTGGAAACCACCTACAGATAGCCAAGAACTAAAGAAACCTTGAAAACTGTCATAGCAACATTTCAGATTGCAGTTGGGAAGCCTGCGCAATATCGGTGCCTTGTTTCAAAACTGACATCCAGAAATTCAAGTTTAACATCCAGCACCTGTTTGGTGCTTTTCTGAATCAGGGTCTTTCACAATAACAGTAATTTGCCTGTGCTTTTACTGCACAGTCGATTTTTAACCCATCAGATGAATTCTCAATAAAAATTGACCAAACTACATTCTCATTATGAATTGCCTCATGAACTTTCCTGAAATAAAATATGCTCGCTCTATTTCATAGGAAACTAAAGCATAATCTTAATAAATTGGTGCTCACAGATGGGAACTCTTTCCCCTTTTTAGTCTTCTTTGTAAACATATTTTTCCTATAAGAAATGATGAAATGAAATTCATTCCTGGAACAGTGAGTACAGCCCTGTGTCAGCTCTCGAGGATCTTGTTTTCATTTTCCAGTTACTGTACAAATGAAATAATCATGAGTGCCCAGTGAACAACTACACTGGGTCAGAAGGTCTTCTAAATTGTTAACAGTTCATTGCACCGCAAAATTTACTACATCCCACCACAGTTTAAGCAGCGATATACAACAGATTAGCTACTCATTAAGGAACTAAACTCTGAGCTGAAGCGGAGACAGTGAAAACACAGTCTTTTAGACAAGCTGGTGGTCTGATTCCACGTTTCATAAACGGGTCTGTGGCTCAAAGTAGCAACACCTTCTGCTTTCAAGCAGCAGAACCAACGGATGAAGCCGGAAGTCTACACTTCAAGTACACACTATATATGTAACCTGCTTTGCTCTCACATCTACCCCGAGCACAGCATCTATTGCCTTCCACCTCCATCTTCCACCATCCAGAGCTGCACACCTGGATTTTCATGTTCATTTAACCTCAGTCTCTAGGACCCTTGATACCCTTGCCACAATTTACCCATAACCCATACAGCTGCTATATATTTCTGTGCTTTTAACCATGAAATGACCAATGGTTGCAGAGGTCAAGGCACTTTTCCACACTTTCTTACTGTTCTGCAAGAAGTGCAGGTTGGTCTAGGGTTGTGCTCATAAGGGCTCAGTGTTAAGACCTGGTGTGACTCCAGAAATCGTAATGTCTCTCTGCTTTTGATGGAAGATTTTCTATACTTAAAATGCATCTTGAAAGATACAAATTCTCTTCCTTTCTTTCAGTTTTTCTTTCTGTATTGACCTCAGCCGTAGAGTTGTCTCTTCATTGGCTTTCTGCTTAGCGTTTGTAAAGAAGACAAAAAGCCACAGTCTCTTTCCTTGTGGTCTGTTTTACATGGTGCTCAACCTACGAGAGCACAAATATTCACGAAGGGACTTTGGACAAGTTCAAGGGAAGCTGGCTGAAAAGGACACAAGCACTGGAAAACCCCTTGAGGTTTCTTCATCCCATAGATTCAGCTGCTCTCAGTTGGATTTAATTAACACACTTAAAATTGGTAGACTTAAAATTAGTGCACACATTGTTTCTGTCCTCTTCTGTTGGCTGAACGCTTGCAGACAGCAACCCTATAAAGCATGTGTACTGTCTCTCTTCTTTTGCCCTCTTTTTCTCTCTCACACAAACCAAAACACAGACACACACACACACATGCACATACACAGTCACAGCTTGTCAACAGCTTTAGCAAAGTAAAATACAAATGATAATTAGAAACATGAGACCCTAGAAAAGCAGCACAGAAACTTAAAGGTCATCTTTTTTCCAAATAACCTAATTAGAAAAGCCTGGAGTGTTGGCTACAACATAATGGTTTTACACAGCTTTTTAACGTGGACTTCCTGTTTTAAAACAGCGCAGTTTAGTGCTCCTGAAAAAAAAAAAAAAAAGAGAAAGAAAAAAAAATGGTATTTAATGCCAGCAAAACTAAGCTTCACAACAACACCTGCCTCAAGCAATCTCCAGCCTGTTAGATCAATCAACGGAGCATTTGCCATCTCATAATGACCTTTGAGGAGCCAGTGCCAAGACCTCTGTTAGACAATGAGAGAGGGTGAAGAGGCACTCCAGCATCACAGGGAGCAGGCGGCTGCATCCCTGCCCGCAACCCCTGCTGCAGCATCCCGCTGGAGCATCCTCGCCTTGGCAGAGCCAGAGGCAACGAGAAGAGAAAAAGGGGCAATGGAGCAAGGGGAGGAGGTGGAGGCACGGAGAAATGCCAAAAATATGGGAAAAGGAAGGTAGGGGCCAGGGCACAAGGGAAGGAGTGGAGGAAGACACCTTGCCTGGGGCAACCTCAAAGAGAAGAGCATGAGGTGCAGTTGGGGGATTTGCTGAGTTTAGTTTCACCTCCTCACTTCTTAGTCTGCACTCCTGCGCAATAATTTTCTTTGTTCTGGTGAGTGTGTGTGCCAATTATTTCTGCAAAACTATTAATCCCAACTTCTTCACCATTTAGAGAAGCTATATTTAGTTTATGGCTTTTCCCCATAAATCAGACGCTGTAGGCTCCTTCGATTTTAAACGGTTTAATTACGGCAGCTATTCCCAAGCTGTAGGGCATGTCCCCACTGCGATGGGAGAGCAGGGGGCTGCGAGATCGGCTCAGGACAGCAAGGAGGGGAGGATGTGAGCTGGCTCCCAGGCTGGAAGCAGAACAACCAGGACACCATGGGCCTACCCTGAGCTAATTAGAGAGAGGGACAGAGTTCATGGAAGAAGAAAGAGCTAGAGAAAATAGCTTGGGAAGCGTTGAGTTCAGGCCATATTGCGGATTATTAAAGGCAGCTGAAATAGGTTTCTGTGAGTTCAATCGAAGAGAAGCCCGACATTTCTCATGTCAGACAGGCTTAATGCTTTGCAACCATCCTAAAGGTGGGAGGGATGTGAAGTTTGCACATTCATGTCCCTGGGGGTTTAGAAGTTCTCTGTTCATAGTGGTTTCATTGGGAATCGACGACATTGCCCATTTCTCAGGCAGCCTCCGTGTCCCATAGGATTGAGCTGCATGGAAAAATAATACATACTGTGCATGTAATGTGCTGCTTAACCATTTTTTCCAAATTTACAAAAGCATGTGATCTTCATTGAAAACTGCGTACATGCCAAGTTTAGAGCTTTACATTCAAATGCTAGTTGAGAGTCTGTAATGGAAAAAAAAAATACACTTAGTTGGTAAAAAAAAAACCATACTGTCTCCCCAGCTTCATTGTTCTGAAATTACTCCATGGATTTTATTCAGCTGTTTATTTTTTGTTTGCTCTGGTTTAAGAAGAACAAATGTCAAATTTTGGCCTCAAATGTAATTTTACTATGAAAGCCACTGAAAATAGGGATTGAAAAATAAAAGAATCATAACAATAGTAGCGATAGTACAATGACATTATGTATTAATAATGGTTTTCTCGTGGTAATACTTTTAGTAACAGTGGGTATCTCATGCATAATTAGGCAGGGGTATTCAGATATACTCAGTGCTTGCAATACACAGCCCAGAATTAAAAAAGAAGCATCACCAATGTACTGCATCATTTATGATACAAGATATGTGAAAGCTTAAGGTGAGAGATTGGCAATTTGTGTCTTCCCTGTAATGTACTGAAAACATAGCCACTATACTCAAGACTCTATTTTCTCTCCATATGTACAAAGGGTACCGAGTTCCACCAAGGCAGAATCAGGTCTCTGTAAAGCATTCACACCTGCATGGGGTTGTCTGTTGATCTGGGGAGAATCAGGTCACTAAGACGTAACTCGGTTTCAAAGACTGAAAGGTACTAATTTTATATGCCAGTAAATCCATCAGATCACAAGGAGACTGAGGAAATGCTTTTATCTTTAAAATGACAGGCATTAATAATGTTACCAGAATTTTCCTTATATATAACTGTAATGGTTCCGGGACTCTTCACTATCTGCACAATGTGAAAGCTTCTGAAATATAAAAGGCAGTGTCCCCTTCAGAGTCACTATCATTGCCAGCATGGGTGTGGGAAGACGAAATATGTCCTCGGGAAAAAGAAAAGGTTGGATAGAAGAGAAAAAGCCGTAACTGTTTAAGGGGAGGTATATTACATAGAAACCTGTACCGACAGCATTGTAACTGGTTCTGTAAGAGGAAGACCAGCTCTGGAGTGGGACTGGGGCCACCAATTCAGTCGAGGATGGTTTGTGGTGAATTCTCACTTGCAGATGCACACAAGAAATGTGTTTCAAAACAACCATTGCTAGTGACCTTGCAAAGCCTATGGGGAACTTGCTGTCACACACAAAGTGAGGTCCGAAACAAGCACTCTGGAAAACCTGAACCACAACCTCTGAGTATGATCTAGACGAGAAATGTGTCACCTGTTTGCTCAAAGAATCATTATCTCTGCAACTTCTTCCTCAGACGAGTCCCTGGGAGACAATGAACAGAATATGGTGGCTTAATCTTAAAAAAAGTGTATGAATAACGGAGTCTTCTATTCAGATTGCAGTTTATGTTTAAATAATCTTAGGTTAATGTCAGGATGTCAGTCTTCCCTCAACCCCAGCATAAGAAAAAAATGATGAAATACATTTATTTTTATGTACACAGCGTTAAAGTAGTTCTGTGTTGTGTACTTCTGATATCCACCTGCTTGGACCACAGTGGTAAGTTCACGACAAGAACGTGATAAGCACAATCTACTTTCAAGCTTACTCAAGCCTCTAATAATTTCCTATCAGGGTGCCAACATGCGTCTCAGCTGGATGAAGCTGGTGCAAGCATGCCATGACCTGAAACAAGACTGATCATCCCCAAAACTACACCCACGATTAATTTCTCCTGATACACGCGAGAATTAGCAGAGAGATAGTACGACAAGTCGTGTGGGTTGAGTGGGTTGAGTGGTCATCCTTGCAGGTTGTACTCACTGGATGCCCCATGTATCGAGCATTTAGCAAACTATCCGAATCATTACTTCTTTTTCCTCTTTTCTTCCCAAGATAATGGAGCTCCTGGGAACAATTCAGTAATGGAACTCTGTGGGGAGTTAGCGTCCCTGCTTTTTTGTCTTCTCACCTTACTTAACTGTCTATCTAATACAGGACCTATATTAGTTATCTCGTATAGGAGCTGAATCTTTGCCAAAATATCCAGAGCTCAGAGGGTGGGAAAGAGAAATCACAGAGGCAGCAACCCACACAACTTTTTGGTTTTGCAGCGTGAATTAGACACTGCTACCCCACACCTGCTTCTCTTTAAAAATCAATGGAAAAAATATAGCGGTAAAATGATACAGGTGAACAATCAGATTTATTTACTGAAGTTCCTGTAATCTGAACTTCTGTTCTATAAGATACTTTTCATTAGTGTCACGTTAGTACAGCACACTGAGATTTTACAACGGCAGCAGCGATTCATTGCCTTTGTTAAAGGTTATTTGAAAGTGCACACAGAGCAGATCTATAGAAAGTCTACAGGATATTCCATTTGGTTCATATGATTCAAGCTCGCTGCAGACTGTACAGTCACAGCTTCCCATTTCTGCTGGAAATACTACAAGCTATTATATTTTTTTTATTAGCTATAATGTGCAGATACGGAAACCGAAGGGTACCCAGCTCCTTCTACTTCTTACTTCCAGTCGCCAACACTCTCTTTCTTTCTCTTTCTCACACACGCTTCATTGATCTGAATTCTACAATTATTTTCATCAGAGAACAGATTTAGTTGATCACATAAAGTTACTCATTCCAAAGTGGAAAGATTTTTGCTTTGTTTGGCACTGGGAAACATTTTTAACAGGTTTGGGCTTTCAGAGTTCGCATTTCATAAGCTAACTGCATGACTTGACTGAAGCAGTATGAGCAGGGAAGGCAATAGAGTATGCACAAACAGCCCTCTAAAATAAGGTTTTTCTAATACCAATTGCTTTATTACCTCAGCATTGGTGTTGCAAAGTTTCTTAATTCACAGAAAACCTGTGTGCAAAGAAATTATGGGGTTTACTCTCAGTCTATTTTTATTTTTTTTCAACTTTTTGTGCTCGGGGAACACCAAACCAGACAACTGGCAGTGTCTGGTTATTAACACACGCTGCAGGGTTTACAGGGCCTGCACAAGGGACCAACTCATTTGTGCTGACCTACCAGAAGCCCAAAAAACACTACTCCTTCTGCACCAACGTGAAATACCGAGCTAAACCCCAGCTCCTGGATGGGCACTCTCAAGCATCCCACTTGTGGCTGACAAAGAAGGGAATGCTGCAAAGGTTATCTGTGCCTCGAAGGCAACACCAGACCCAGGAACTCGCATTTTTGAAGCTGTCACTCGGGGACTGCTGAACATGTATAGTATGACTGTAGGAGTGAAGCTTTGAAGCGTGGCATGCAAGAAACTGAGTTCTCACTAGGGGCTGGGAGGAGGATAATTCAGAAGAAAATATTCCTGTTTTATGTTTTTTTCTTTATATAACCGATTCAAATACCTGTATTCCTCCACTGCCAGGAAATCAAACACCGAGATTGCTCCCAGACTGTATAAAGCTGGCACCAGAAGGTGCAGGAGGCTGGGATGGAGTGAGCAAGGGTCCCTGTTAGTGCACCCATCAGAGCCCTGTGCTATCGCAGAAGAGTTGCTGGCAAATTTACAGCAGCTGGGGGCACAGCTCTTGTCCGATGAACAAATCCTGCTCTGAGAGGGTCTGTTCAGAGGCTGCGTTTTGGAGGGTTGTTCCAGGTTTCTCCACCCTTCATGGAGAAGAGAAATAAGATGTTGGATTTGCGGATGAACAAACCTCAGTGAACATCAATTACAACCTTATGGGCATGCCGGGTGGTCATTAGAAACGGTGCCTCCACTGAAGTTCCCATTCCTGAAGATTTTCATCCAGCACCAATAAAATCCTCTGTAATCAATCCCTGCAGCTATAGCCCCTCCAGTAGGTTGTTCCACAGTTTGAAGGATCCATGCCCAGAATTACAGAGCGTGGTACGACGCAAGTGGGAGGCCATAAATTTGACTTCACCATGAATCTTCAGACCCGCAGAAAGACAATAAATAGCTCTGTAAACACCGCTGCAGGCAGGCAGCACTGCCTTGCACAGGAGGGGTCAGCAGGACAGTGTGTTACAGCTTCTGGAAGTCACAGAAAGTACTGAAACAAGAAATCCCTATTGTTTTAGCATCAACATAGGACTAGGAGGTAGATGTTGTCCTCCTTATCATCTATGAGGATTTTGAAATCTGACGTGGGGAGAGCTGTTGGTAAAAACAGAGCCAAAATCTCTGGGCCACTGATCACAAAAATACTTGCACCTGAGAAGAGGAAGGGTCTTGTACTGTGGTGGTCTAGAAAATGTGGTTTATCAGGGTAGTGTGGGGTTGGGCAACGCGCTGAAGGATTCACATAGCCTGACTGTGGCTGGTCGATCTCCACAACGAGGACAACTCTGAGTTCACCAGCTCTGTACCCACAATCAGAAATCACAAATTCACAGAATGTCAGGGATTGGAAAGGACCTCGAAAGCTCATCCAGTCCGATCCCCCAGCCAGAGCAGGAACACCCAGCTGAGGTTCCACAGGAAGGGGTCCAGGCGGGTTTGAATGTCTGCAGAGAAGGAGACTCCACAACCTCCCTGGGCAGCCTGGGCCAGGCTCTGGCACCCTCACCCCAAACAAGTTTCTTCTCATCTTCAAATGGAACCTCCTGTGTTCCAGTTTGCACCCATTGCCCCTTGTTCTAACACTGGTTGTCACCAAGAGAGCCTGGCTCCATCTTTGTGACACTCACCCTTTTGACCCCATAGAAGCACGTTTCTCTGAGATTACACAGGTGGAAGCACAGGACTTGCAGAAGTGGTGTTTCCATCACCCGCTTCCAGCACTCATGGCTTCTTGCTGAAGGTAGAGGAGAAACTGAGGGGCTCAGAAGCATCAAGTATCTGCCAGCGTAACTGTTGTCGCAACTGCAGACCAGAGGTAGGACTTTTACAACCAGTGTCTCCTCTGTAAATCCACCCCTGAAGCTCTTCCTTGGGGATTGCTCAGTTATATCTCAGGACACCCTGTGAGCTTTCCCGAGAAAGCCACGGGAAATGTTGTACAGACGCTGAACAAAGATCTCAGCCTTATTCTTTCTCTTTTATTTTTAAACTTCTAAATTGCTTCTTTAGTGGTATTCGGACCATGATGTCAGTATTTTGCTGAGACAAATGACAGCTTGACTGGAACCTGCTGGTGAAACACACATGCTCAAGAGATGGCTTGTTAATATATTAATAATTATTTTTTTCTGAATGAGGGTCCTTGACAGGTAGACAACTTCTTGAGTCCAGTGCACCTTTGGATGGCTCAGACAGAAGCACCTTCCTCTTTCTGCAGAAATTCTGGTTGATTGCTTAATGATATTCCATGTCGGGGATCTACAAGGTCATCATCATGTTTTATTGGAGATGGTCACAATTTACTAATTATCAGCAGCACGGTTCTGAAAACCTTTTTTTCTTTCCTATAAGTTCATTTCTTACTTTTCCTCATAGGCACAACTAAACATTCACATATAGATAAACCACTGTTAATTTGGTTTGTTGATATTTTTTTCAGATGTACTGTTAACCCACCAGTTTTATAGCATTTTTACAACATTTGCTGTATTTTTAGGATCTTCGTCAGTTGTTTTTTTCTTTTAATTACTTGGAAGGTTGTATTTTAAAGCTAAATAAAAATTTTGTTCCAAATCAAACATTTATAGATTAAGAGCAACACACACAGCCTCTTGTATCTGTACCTACCATTTTGTGGTTGGAATAATCTGTACATGATAATTTGGTGTTTGGGGTTTTCAGCATTTTTGAAACTGATCTTCAAAATTAGGCATTTGGACAGCAGTGAGTATAACTACTCAGTTTGCACAGGTAATTGCAATATTTCAATATGAAGACACAGGGTTCAGGTCTGTTCTGTTCAGCATCACAGGCAAAATCTCATTCATTTCTATGGCAGGAGCATGTGGCCAGTCAATTCTTATAACTAGATAAACTGTATTATTTAAAAGTGAAGCTTCAGTCATCTGATCTCGCCTTACCGACATGCAAGTAAATTACGAGTATATTATGACTTTCTTTTAGTTTTGTAAAACTACACCATGACCACACACATCTTTACTACTACTTACAAAATGCTTAAGCCAAAGTCCAGTTGTGCTGGGCACAATATGTGCAGAAGTTAATCATGACACCAAAAAAAATTTATAAACTACATAAATTTTTATAATTTAAGTTTTTCTTTTCCCCACCACATCTTTTTGAAGCCAAATTTAAGTCTTCCTCTTCAGCCGACAGATAAGTGTATTCCAATTTATTATAGCAGTTAATTTAACTCTACAACCTTATCTGAATAATATCCTAGATTGACTTTGCACATTAGATAGCTGGGTATGAAAAATCAAGAGATTTAGAGTTTATTTGTTTCTCCTTTTAAAAAAAGAGCAACAGAGTGCATTCAAAAAAGAAGACAACTGGGTTAATTTTGCCAGAAATTCCTGTGAATTAAATTCATTTCTCAGTGACTCTTCTTCCCATCTTTAAAACTAGCATTAATACCTTTTTCTTTTTCTCTATTTAGATCCTTAACACCTACTTGGCCTCTTGCTGTTTCTAATGATCTTAATACTTCCAGATCCCAACATGATACAGGTAATAACCACAGGTTTCATACAGCTCCCACTGGGGTGGTTTGAGACAGATTAGGTCTAATGGGTTTGTCTCAAAGTGACATAGGGGTCTTTGGGAATGAGATATTTCAGGAGTTAAAAAAAACCCAAAACATATATATATACATACATATATAGTATTGCTCTAAGAACATTTGTCAAGTCTTCAGCCAAAGCCCATAAACTTTGTACACCTTATTTCTCTGTCTATATAGAAAAAAACAAATGAACACAAACAAACAAACAGACCACAACACCAGCTTCTAAAAAGGCTATCAGTAGTCATCATCCCATGCTTATGAGGCTTCCTGTTAATGGGAGTGAGCTTCATAGAGAAAGCCCATCAAGAACAGAGCCTAAATTTCCCAAATAATGAATTTTGGACTTGAATTGTGAGATCATGGTCCCTTCCTCTGCAATACTTCAATCTGATATTAGCTGTGATCGCTTCTCAAAGCCCTTTTAAACTGGAAAATAATAAAACAGAAAGTAAGAAAATACTCTTAGGGTATCAGGAAGCACTAAGAAACAAGAAATGGGGGAGAGATTCACATTAATATGTGTGAGTTCATAAAGAGGTTTACTTTTAAAATTCTCCTGCAAATGTTAGTCTGTATAATGAATTGGACCAGCAGGTATGCTGTAAATGTAGTAACTACTGTAAAATGCCATAAAAAATGATGGGTTAGCAATCTATATGAAAAAATAGTAACAAGTCAAAATAACAGTGATTTGATCTTTCATGTGAATATTCAGTGCAGTCTGTGATGAGAAGTAACATTAATGATGAGAGGATATAACTGTCAAAAAATCCTGGGAAAGAAACTTAATGGAAAAGAAAATGTTATTCAGACCCCAGTACTGGTAATAAGTAAATTATTACCAACTTTGATAAAATTGGACAATTAATATGTAGAAGTACCGTAAAAGCATGTGGAGTCTCTAGCATGCAACATGAGCTGTTGCTTAATAATAGAGGACCTGGTTCAGGCTAAAACTTTCATAAACAACATCTTTTTATATTGTCCTTTACATTTGGAAAATTATCCCATTTTTCTTGAGATCTTTTCTTAGGGTGTTAATAACAGAGTAGAGAGTTTTTGAAAAGGCTTTTCAGAGATAATCTTCTCAATTTTTAAGGAGTGACTGCACTTCTCATTTGATAGCAGCAATTTTACTTTTAACTGCATGTAAGTTGCACTTGACTATAATGAGGTAATATTAAGGATGTAAATATTACATAGGCACACATCTATAAGTGACTTTATGGAACACACAAAGGGTATGTACAAGTTTTCCAAGGTTATTTAGGACTGCTTTTGCTGTTATGCAGATGTATATTGAATTAGTAGCTGAGACACTGCCGAACATCTTTGGAAATGAACCTGCTTCGAGGAGACTTCAGAAACTGTCCTACAGCACTAGCTTCAGGTGAGACTTCAATGATGAACATGTTCTTACATGTTACATGGAATATTTACAACACAAGAACATGTTGTGGGAAAATGTACTCCAGGTCAGGTCTGTGCGAGAGGGGGTGTTTTTGTACCTGCAAAAGACTTGGTTTGCTTCTGCAGCAAATTTGTGGTGCACACCAGGGCTCACCCTTCAATTCTTTCACAGAACAGGCCCCAACAATAAATAATAAATGTTTTCCTCCCATGACCTGACAGGTAGGTGAAGTGTATAGGATTAACCACAAAAGCAGCATGGTGAATACTAGTGACATCTGATATACGGAGTTCCCTAAAATGTCTCAAACAGGTTGGACTGGGATGAGTTCTGATATTAGCCAGCTGTAGAGGAAGAAGACCTTCTCCATCCATGAAAAGCCGCCAGAAATGCAGTCAGAAGAAACTAAACAGTCAATGAGAAGAAGCACGGCAATGATGTCTTCCCGCTCCCAAAGGCTGTAGTTTGCGTCCATTCAACTTGTTTTTTCTCCTCGAACGAGACCCAGCTAATAAAGCACTATATAATGTATTCAGATTCCTGTGGTAACAGTGGATCTTTCTTTCTTTGCATGACATTTTTTCAAAGTCAGCTTTATGTATATGATTCCCGCCTGCCAAATCTCTGCCCCATTTGAAATCTATATCTAGCCTGAAACATTGTGTTTTGCCCTCTGGTTGACCGTCTGCGCCAGTGAAAGGCATCCTTGTGAAGAAGTGCCCCTTTGCTCCTGTGGTTACCAATACTGCTCCACGGAGTTTCCAAGGGTGATGCTATTATATTGCTCCAGCCACTCTATGCACCCTATTGAGTAATTTATTGGCCACGATCCTAACAGAGGAGAGGCCTGTCTAGAATCCTACTGAATTTTAAAAGGTAGGAATATTGCACTTCATAACAAGCAGCCATTAATGATAACCAACAATATAATTCTTATGGAATTATGCCTTGCATCTGCATGAAATTCCCAAGCATAATAAAAAGTGAACCAAAGAAGTTAACCTCTTGTGTGCCACGCTTCCTGGAGCATAATTACGGAATAGTGGAAAGAGCGTGACCCCGTAGCTCTCCAACATTATAATTAGCATTCCCCATACTGAAGCCTATTGTCTGAAGGACAGTTTTGTCTCTCCTCTGTTCTGACTCGTGCAAAATTATACCCCTAAATGTGAGTTCATGGCCCTTTCTCAAAGCCAGGCTTTTGTTTTCAGTGTAGTCCCAAAATCAATGGACTGGCAGGATGTGCCGCATACACCCACAGGGTCAGTTTGATGCTCATTCACTAGATACATACGGTGCATTGTAAGGATCTATAAGAGATAACAATGATTTTCCACTTTTCAAATGTAGCCACATGAGATTAGGGTATTCGGCAGAAAAATGCTGCCAGCTCTTTATGTCATCGTATTAATGGTGAGTAGCAGAGTCTGTATGTTTTGCTTGGATTACAGTGCAAAACCTGTTCAAACATCTTCCTGTTTCTCTTCTCATGTATAAATGAAGCTGTGCATTGTACTTCATTAAAACAAACTAAGGTACCTCATTAACACCCACCAAGAAGTAGTCTGAATGTCAGAACTGGAAGTCTGTATAATTCTGACACGGAAAGTTTTACCGAAGAAAAGCTCTGTTTAATTAAGGAGATACTGACAGGTTTTAGCGAAAGATTAACAGCCAGAAGTTCAGAATTTCGCTGAGACTGAGGTCTGGTGAAATATCATGATCCTTACCTCAATCTGTTTTTTTATTGGAAATTTCTGGCTGTGTTAATGAAGGGATTTGATGTTTTGATTTTTTTTTACCATTATGTCTTTCTGCTCTACAAAAGGAATGAATGGACCTGCACAGGTACAAATGTAAATGTGCGGCAAGTTTTCCTAAATTTTACACCAAAATGTGCACTCAGTTTTCAGAAGCAATGATCGTGTAAAGCACCGAGCTCGATCCAAAGAAGTCAACTAGAAAACATTTCAGATAGATTCATTGTTTATAAAGCTGTTTTCCCATAGGATCCTGAGTGGGATGCTGGGTGATCAGCACTCTTAAAAATCAGGATTTGCTTAAGAATCTAACAGGTATTTAGGAACAAAAAATTAAGACTCTTGTTCTTGAAAAATGTTGCATTAGATGTTCACAGAGATACTATATGTAAAAACATGATTTTTTTGTTCTAATGAGTTTCCTTTTTCCCCGCAATGGTGGTGTAAAGAAATATAAAACAATTACATTGTTTTCAGATCTCCATTACTCCATTTACTTTCATTAATTCCCAAATAACTAGGAATATCATATCCCAGACAAGAGCATCCCTCTAAAACTGAGACACAACTGCTGCTGCCTGCCCAGAAACACTGATCTTACGTGTGGAACTGTACAATTTTATACTCACTTTGCCTTGGACGCCTAGAATAGAAAAAATCCAAGCTTAATCCGGTCTGAGTACTGTGAGTGCCCATCAGTCCAATTTGTCTTGAATGAACTTTTTGTCTTAGGACGATTAAAGAGCTGGCAGCATTGAAAACTGAAGTCTACCATTTATTGTAGCAGGGAATTAATGACAATTTACAATGTGATCATGCTCCAAAGGATGGTGGGCGTCATGATCACTTGGTCCAGGGTCAGAGCTTCGGACCATGACAAAACCATGCAATGTGTCTTTGTAATATGGGTAAAGCACAGACTGGGCTAAAATCAGCCTCAATTTTACCTGGGATTTCCAAGTAGACATAGGCAGTGCGATAAAGGTAGAAAGCCAGCATTTGACTGACGAACTTTTTCTTTATATGGTGCTTTTTGACTAATTTCCTGTCTTACTCATAACCAGATCTAAGTTAAAAATTTGTGGTAAATAACTAGCACAACAAATTTAGCCTTTTTTCCTACTCAGCAAGCAAATAGTGATTTTTCAAGTGAACTGCTACTCAAATTTGTCAAATATACGCTGCTCAGTTGTTTGGTTACTTCATAGCTGAATGTAAATAGCTCTGCAAGCACATTAATAGTCGTTAAACTCATGAAAGGCAACCTGTCTCTTTAATTATATCTCACTCACTGGAAGTTTCACCCTTATTATCTCTGTGAAGTACCAAGAACAATTTGTACAACTTTCCATCAGTTTCCTCCTTTTTTCTGAGACTGGTTCATTATTAATTTTTCTAACTCCGTGAAGAACAGTGAATTAATTTTTCAACTTTTTAGTTTAGTATTTGCTCTGTAGAGTGAACCACCCAGTGTGTTCTAAAATTTTCCTTATTCTTATTGAAATAAGTAATTTATTTTTAGTGTTCTTATAGAGCTAACACATTTTGTTTGGGTTTTTTTTTTTACATAAGGATGAAGGAACACATGGAACATAACACAGAGTTATGACCCTTATGGCTGCCAGAAGATAGCAAACTTTATTACAAATATACATTAAAAATTACCTGCTCAGATATTGCAACAATTAATTTCAATAAATTGACTTCATGTATAATATTTCAATTTTGTCTTGATTTAGAATCCAAGATTTTTCTGAATGGTTCCTATATTTTATATAACTTGTATTTTTGTATAGCTAGACAAGTTAGATTCCTATATTAATGACAAGAAAATGAGTATTGTGAGCTTTTCATAATTTTATAGTAAGTACATAAACAGTTTTAGTCCATGAGAATTTTTAGCAATTGTATGCAGGGCCTTTTGAGTCGAAAAGCTAACCCATCCCAGATCTGCTCCTTTTCTACAGATGTATTCAGAGAAAAGAGCTGATATTAAGTTTGTTTCCATTATTCAGTGCCAACTGAAAAAAAAAAAAAAAAGACCTTGAAAAAAAAAAATATTGACCTGTTTTTGAACATCTGAAGTTCCCAGTCCAGTGCAGAAGTTAAATGTCTTTGCTTTTCCACTGTGCAATGCAGAGAATGTGGTGGGAACAGAATAGCAAGGCAACTCAGCTGGAAAATATCTCAGATAGATGAAATATTTGTCAAGCAGTTTTCTCATGTGAATATGCCTCTGGTTGGTATATGCCAGTCACTAGAGCATGGCATTTGTTTTATCTTCTGTCCCAGGGATTTATTTTAAAGGAAAAACTGCTGTCTAAGGCATCAGAACTGTGCAGACAACAAAGCAAAGCAAGTTTAACAAGAACTATATCTTTCATGAGGCTAACAGAAAAAGAGTCAAGTTTTAATATCCTCAAAGGTCTTTTTTTGCAGATAAGAATTTTATAAGAAAGAAATATTAAGGCAGGTTCCCATTTTTCCTCTCTGTTAGACTCATATTCATTACTGCCAATAAGGCATCATTTTGCATTTTTTAAACATGCAGACATCAAATATGATAGTGCTGAATTTAAAATGAATAACAACAACTATAATATTAAAAAACATGTTTTCCCCAGATGTTCTGATGTCTCAATAGAATCTTTATGCAGAAAAAGGAAACAAGGCACATATAAGTGTTTATCAGCTTTGCAGCTTACAAAACCAATGTTCTGAACAAAGACAGCAACATATCCGGTGGGTGTTATCTGATCAAAAACATTCCACATGTACAAATCAAAGCTAGGGGGGAAAAAGAGCCATCTAAAGATGAGATAACTGAGAAAGGAGCCACGTTAGGAAAGAGTCTCCTGTTTAAACAGTTAGGCTTTTAAAAAAGACAAAATGAGAGCTGAGCGAGTCTCCTCTTGGGCTTCATGTTCTTACAGATGGGTCTCTAAATTGGATAAAGATACTTAATTATTCTGTTTTCCAGCATGATGTGGACACTCTCTGCAGGGCATATTTGAAGGTGTGTATGGACAGAAAAAGAGTGAGAGTTAAGCCCAAAAAGAAGCATGCAGACAGCAACTGGGATCAATCGATACTACAATTAGTGTTACAAAAGGAAATAATATTAACATTATGAACAGAAAGAGCCCTGTGGTACACTAATGCGTAATACCTGCACCATCCTAATTTACTGCTGACCCACATTGAGTAAAACCAGCGTCTATCTGCCGCTCATCTCCTGGATGAGACAATTAGGAATGTGGGAGAGAGGGGACTTTGCTACGTACTGATAAAATTCCCATGGAAAAGTTGCCCCGTCTCTGCCACTTTCCTCTCCAAGACAACTGTCTTGCTTCAGTTCTTATTTGTAAGTTATTTATGTCTCTGACCATAAGGGTTCAATAAATGGTTCAGTCAGTACTGAAACTGAAAAATCTGGCTCATTTGCGTAAACTCTTTACTTTCATGCCTAATGTGTGAATTCCTCGCAAAGATTTCTCATGGGACACACACACATGTGTTAGGTCTGTCCCACCTATGTTCCTTGTGGTCCAAAGGATGTCAGATTATACTAATCTCCCCCCTGAATCCTGGCAGCATATTTACATGGTTCGTTATCTATTTATTTCCACAAAATGTGCAGGTATTTTATGGTCTTTTCATTGCATATTTGAGCTTTGCGTTTTTAAGGCTTTATACGCAACCACTCTGTCCTGAAAACAAATTTGCAAAGAAATTAAAAATTACTATTATTAACAAGTTTACAATAAAAATTAATTGCTATTTTCACGTCTCCTGAGTTTAGGGCCTTTAAAACAAAAAGAACTAAAATTTTTAAAAGCTTTTATTGAAAATGCAAACCAGCATTGGTGCTGGCAGCACCAAGACAGTTCCTACATTTCACTTGGCAAAGGAATCTTTTAGGAGCTGTTTCTGCACTAAAAAAAAGAACTTTTGCTGGGAGGATGAAAAGGGAAAATAAATAAATGTGGGGGTTGAAATTAACACTAAGTCTTATTTAGTCCTGTCTCTTTCATGTATACAATATAATTTTGTTTATACTTTAAAAGAGTAATAATTACTAATCTGTTGGTGCACTTAATGAGAAGAACAGAAATGCTGTCGATACAACTGAACCCAATATGCTGGGAAGACCTAAAGGCTTGGATCGTCCATCACATTGAACACATCCAGGGTCTCAAGTGCAATAGGAATTACCTATTCACTTGAAAAAATAAGACGGATTGTTATTTAGCAATACATTATTTGGAGATGCAGTATCTCAATCAGCTTCAGAAGTCCTTCTTCCACAAATGGTGAGGAAGAAACAAGGCAATGGTCAACATCTGGCATCAAAAACTGTAGTGAACGGGATGGTTTGAATGCACATGGTGAAAGCCTTCTCTTGACAATGAAATCACCGTTTTGAAGCACGGTAGCTTGTGCTTTAAATAGGTATCTGTGAATAACAAGAGTCATCAGAAGCAGAGTAAAGCGGTGAGGAACCATGATGACAGAGCTGTCACCATTGCAGGACCTGGACACTGGGGTTGACCGGAAAGTCTAACAGAATTTCACTTTTCCATCTATCTCGGTAGACAAGCAGCAGATGATGTCAAAATGACTCTGCAAAAGTAACAATTCGTAATTACATATCCCAAATCTAAGGTCTCCTAATGTTTGAAACAATGCTATGTCTCCTCCAGCTGCTGTGTTCAGAATCTCTACTTTTGGAGGAAGAAGGTAAGTGTGGAAATACTTTGGGATAATCTGCAGGATGGTGATGACACTGACTACCTACAACACTTACATTTGAGGGGGTTTTTTTTATTTTTATATATATATATATTAAGAAAAAATACCTTTGTAGTGTTTATTCAACTTGGAACATATTTACTTTGCGTATCACTGGTAACAGGGCAGCGTAACTACAGCCCAGCACACCAGTTATGTGTTACTCCAATGGGAAATGGAAGAGAAAAGCACCGTAAGAGTTAACAAGAGAGGAGAAAAGAGTGGTTATTACTGGGGTGAACACTCAGTGGAAGAGGTAGCAGTTCTGGACTTTTATACTTCATCACAAATTATTCTGCTTTGCTTGCAGCCCATGGCACTGCAAGCCACCAACTTGTGATCCTTCACCCTCGACCTCCGGGAGCCTGGGAGCTCCTGTCTATTTCAAAAGTTCAGCTCATGACAGCTCCTCCTTCAGCTGATCCGAAATTGGGCACGGGGTTTATTTTACAACAACACTTGAAAGATTACGTTTTCTAACATCACGCCTTACTTGCCTTTGTTCTCTAATACAGCATAAAGGGTGGGTACCTTGGCATTTTAAAACATAATTTGCAGCCAACTGTGTGCTCTGATGTTACCTTCCTTTAACAGGCAGGTCTGCTGTCTGTGTCAGATGCCTCATTTGCTGCAGGTAACGTGGGCAGCACAGCCTGCAGCTAAGTGTCCTCTAACCTCTGCAGTGTAACACCGTGTTTTCAACTGTTTTTAACCCTGCCAAATAGATTTGTGATAATCTTTTCACTATGAACTAGGTTCCGTTTTATTTTCCTTGCCGGTGATGTCTGACGAGTTGTCTGTTTGCATCTGGAAATCTTAATCAGCCCAGTCACCCTCCGTAAGAGAACAAAGAAAGCTGAGTTTTAGCAATTTAGAAATACGAAGTATTGCAACTGGCATCTCTCGGCTCCCAGAGGCAGCTGTTACCTTCTCCTGCGGGTCCTCCCACAGCTGTAACCCCAGCCGACTCGTGTTGAACTTGGTTTGCAGTCAGCAGCGTGACACTCGATAGCTCTGAATCAGTGCTGGTGACTGAGACAAGGCAAACTACACGAAACGCTGGGCGTTAGAGACAGAACTTCTGCTACGAACATGCCAAATATTGCTGATGCACCTGTTTTTTATGTTCGGAGTGGTACGGCGGTCGAAAAGGAAGTGGCCAGCTTTAAAAGAGAAGCAGCGCTTTCAGTTTCTGAAAATAGCCCAGATGCAGAACTGGGTAATGAAAATACGTTACCGAGTAAATGCATGTTTGAAACGTGCTTGGGCATGTTTTCATCGTCACACGTAGACAGTGTAAGAGATGTTTTCAACATATAGATTCATTTTCAGTGTCCTGGAGCACTTATCTCCATCTGCCACTGGTGACAGTGCTGCTTGGTGACAGTGGCCAAAGGTTTGCCAGAAAGCCTGCAGTGAAATCCGTTATATGGATTGATTTGCCCTTTTTCCCCTGATTTTCACTGCAGTTCTCACACAGATACAACGGAGAGCACTCAAGATTTTAGAGCACACAAGCTAATGTATAGATTTTCTGAATTTGAAAGCCATTTTTCTAGACGGCGTATTAATTTCCCCAGCACTCAATGGGAATGCTGGCTGAAATTGCACTGCAGGCAGGGAAATTATAACAGGTCAGAAACTTGTAGGAGAGTCGGAAAGTAGAGGAAAATGTTGGTCATTGGTAAAAGAAGCCTCCATTAGAACATGAAAGTGTGCAATATCCCAGGATGTGAGGGACGAGGAAAAAAGCATTCGGCATATGACATATCTGCTCTCCTTTGCTGGCTGAATCCAGTTAGATGGTACACAAAAGTGTCTCATAATGAAGTGAACAAAGATTTTCCACACCTACTAGGGTGGTAACCCTGGAGCTATGAAAGAAAAAAAAAAGAATCTCTTAAAAACCGCAGAACACTTGTTAGTACTTTAAAAGATTGCAGAAACCAGGAGAAAAGGTTTTTATGTTGGCTAGTTAAAAGAGACAGGAGAACTTACTAAGAAGTGTGGTGTGATTTTTTTTTCTCTCCTTTTCAGTTTGACCACAAGTCCCTTTGAGCAAATCGAAATCTTCACAACCTGGGAGCTTGGTTTTGGGAGTAAAAAAGGAAAAAAAAAAGAGCATGAAATATGTGACGCTCGCACTTGAAAAGAAATCTTGATTCACTCCCACACACATATAGAATATCTATACTACACAGTAGCACATAGAATCACAGCGCTTTATCTGCAGGTAAATACACACCTATAAGGTAAACGTGGTGATTCCTCTGACTTATAGAGCAAAATGGATTTAAGGGCTGATTACTGCGGTGGGTGGACTGCTTGGTGCTGAGCTTTGCAGTCTGCTAAGCAGGCAGGTTCCTGAGCCTCCACACAGCGCATGGGAATCGTGCGAGGGAGGGATTGCGAAGGGGAAAGGACAAAACCCCCCGGGGACAGCCCTGGAGTCATTAGAGTTGTTGATCCGACATACCAGGATAATGTCAGAGCTGTGGGACCAGGAGGAGGGAAGGGCTGCTGGTGGTGCCACTCTGCACCGCAGCTACCGAGCTGTGCTGAGAAGTGAGTCCGGGGAAAATTAAGGCATCAAAAAAACCCCTGTGTGTGTGTCAAAAAATCGCCTCTTGAAAACCTTGGTTTTTTTTATTTTTTTTTTTTTTTCCCTCTGAGTTAAAATCGTACCCAATTTGATATGTTAATAAACATTCACTCCACATATGGAATTTTAAAGCAAGAATCTGCTTTCAAAAAACACATGCTGCATCAGGACATGCTGCATATAGAAAATCAAATAAATAGCTTTGGAGAAAATGTTTAATTTAGAACAGAGATATGTCTAGTGTTTAGAGCACCAGGTTTCGTTCAGGACCATCTCGACTTCAGAATTTGCCATCTGAGGATTCTTCTAGTGTCCATGACTAAGGGCCAAATTTGGGTTCAATTTACTTTGGGGGCATGGATACTTAAAAGCTATTCCTTGTCCATGTACTTAATCTCCTGTAGGTACATAAATACACCATGACACTGAGAAGGCCAGAAGGTGTTCATCACCATGCCTTTGGGAGGTGCCTGACAGTCTGCGGAGAAGGTACAACACACGCACACCCCGACCAGTTCAAATTGCCACCTCCGAGCACGCATTTTTTACTGAAAGGACAGAATTTACACTTCCAAAGATCTCCTGTGCGCCTGACCTAGCTTCTCGGTTTGTTCTTCAGTGGACAGAGCTTTGCTAAAAGCTGTGAGCAGCTGTCAGCGATGCGGAGAGCAAGGACTGCAGTGAAATTCTCCCACCGGCGTCCTCCGGCCCGTCTCCTCCATTCGTGGTGCTGAGGGTTGTTCCCAGCTGGCCCTGAATGCTATCTGCCTGTGGTATGCTAGCTAGATATCGAGTATTCCCTGTGTCCAGACAGCTGGAAACAACAACTGAAATGTCTTAACTGTGCCCTTGAGTAAGGCTTTGAATGTGGCTTTTATGCTAACATGGACAAGAAGAAATATATATATATATTTATATACATCTATATGTATACTTTTTTTTAAATTATGTTTGGATTATTTGATTTCAGGATACTTTTGAGCCTTCTGTAGTACATGCTGAGGTGTGAGACCAAACGGGCATTCAGGGATGATAATCACCTACAGGCACCGTCTCCATCTGGAGCTGTAAGGAAATAGCACAAAGAGTCAAATTGCCCGTCCCCATAAATCAGCCCCTAGATATCAACAGGGCAAGGCTGACCCACATTATCTGAAAATCCTACTCAAAATTCCCCAGATGGTCAATGACACCGAGAATCTGAGGTCTGGGGCATTCAGGTTTTGATCAAATTAACCTTGCCTCTGTAGTTTTCTAACTTTAAGATGTGAAGCTTATCTGCACTAATACCTCCATCACTCACACGTCTTTTTTGTTGAGACAGTCATTTGGAAAAGAATAAGCTACCTTTAAAGAAATTTTGAAACGTTAGAGAGATGTTCAAAGAACTCATTGCAGTTAAAATGCAACCAAAGTAAAACCAAATATTGTCTCACTTAAAAAACAACAAGTACGCTGACATAAAATCAGCACAAGAGCTTTTTGATGTAAAATACTACGAAAGCCTAAAAAGTTTTTATCACTTTTGAGAAGCACAGTCTCCTCTGAGCCTTTGGTGACTATAGAATGCTGTATAATTTACCAACAGCCATAGTTGGCACAGCTTCTTATCAGGATTATCTGCCTTTCATTATAAGCACTTTGTAGCCCGTGTGGATCACACCAATGACTTGTTCTGCTACAACTTCACATTCGGCATTCTTGAATTATTCACTGCCTGCTATCTGAGTGTCAGAGTCTGCAGAAGTCCTTCCAAAGAAATAAGGAAGAGGAGCTGGTGAGGCTGCTGCAGGGGGAATGAGGAGCCAGATTTGGTCCACAAAACATACCAGGAGGCACTTGCAGATTCTTGTGTTTCGTCCTGGTAAACAACCCCAGCTACAATGCAGAAGAATAATCTTAAATAAAGATGATAGCTAGTTAATAGCTGCACTGAGCACAGTGAAAGGAAAAGTGGAGTGGAAAAACCTGACTGTATGCCCCAGATTATTTATTTCTGAAAGCTACGTTATCTTTTATTACATCTACATATAAAATTCTTCACACAGAGCAAGTTTAATCCCCCCCAGATCTGTGAACAGTGGTTAGCATCAAGATATTACTCCAGAAAAACTCCCGTGACGCTGCTTGTTATTTCAACCAGGAAGATTTCTTTTACAATTACACTGCAATGATGGAATTAGCAGGGTCAGAGGAGGTAGCATGAGAGATGAGAGACAAGCATATGTAACAACCTCCAGGAGACAATTTACATGCGAGAAGCAAATGTTTCCAAAACCAAGAGCCGTGCGAGCTTGACAAGCAAGGATGCAAACCCAGTCCTTTTGAAAGCTGAATGAGAATAGTTTTGGGGTTTTTTTTACTGGTAAAAGTCAGAAGTCAGGGTCTTATGGGCACTGACGGAGGGCAGAACCTGAGATGGTATCTGTTAGGTCGGGGTCACTCCCAGTCCCAGATTTTGGTCATTGTCTGTGATGGGAGAAATTAATAGCTATGGTTGGCACTGGCATCAAATGATGCTGGTGGACATAGTTGCCACCAACCTTGACGCACTCGTAGGCTCCAGTGCTGCCTGCAATGCCATGGTCAGTTTGCCCAAGCAGAAGTCACCAGGAGCGGTTGTGTTCAAAGAGGACTGAAGGTTTAGGCTGGGAAAAACAGCTTTCAGGGAGTCTAATTTTGTAGGGTATTACAGTGTGTAAGGGCAGTGAGAGTAGGTGTTCACCTGTCAGTCCGCCGCATCGAAAACAAGAGCCTATCTCCGCTTTATCAGGCACTGACTTAAAAAAAAATATAGAAATTAAAAAAAAAAAAAATCAATCACATGGGGGAAAAGAAAAAAAAAATAAAAATTCAACATCTTTGCTACAGAGACATTTTTAACAAGTATTCCAGAAAGAGCACCAGCTATCAAAAAGGCTGCCAGGACCAGAAGGAGCCATCAATCGAACAAGTTTACATTTCAAAGTTTTTTGAGAACAGTGAAAATGTCTTTACCCTCCTTGATGGGAAAACTGCAGTGCTATAGGAAAGTAGCTATTTGCTGCTCCTTACTGAAATGCATTTCTCTGAAGTGGCCCTTTAACCCTGGGAAGGGTGCTAGAACATATAGATGTATATATATATATATATTAGGTAGCTCTCCCGAGAGTTCTGCTCAGAGCTGCTTAGAGACCGTGGAGTCAGTCTGCTCTCTTTTCCCTTTGTATTTGCCGTTGTTCAGCTCCAGAGCTTCTCTCTGATATTAGAGATGAACTGGTTAATTTTTTAAAACCCCTTCCTGATAGTATTTAAGAGACGGGAGAATGCATCTGTCTAATTTTGACATCTATCAGATAATTCAGTCAAGTTCCCTCATGTGACACAGCTTTGTTCCCTCAAAAAGAACCTGCTGCAAACAAAAGGCCATAGTGTACTGCACAGCATCACTGCTCCCAGATGTTTCAAAATTAAACTACTAAGCCTCCCTGGCCCTGTGAAACCTGGAATAGCACAAAAAAAAAAAAAAAAAAGGAGTGACTCTTAACAAGCTGCATTTTCTGTTTCTGTGCTCCTTATTTCATCTCTGTGCTTGATTTTTCTGCGTCATTTGAAAATGATTAGGCAGCTCAAATAATTGTTTCCTGGGTATATTAGCAGCACTATAATTGTCATGTTTAGAGCTAAAGTTGGTAAAGACTGTAGTCTGCTCTGGAATATTCTAACTTCCAATATACAGCAGCTCACGGATAAATATTTTGAAACTTTTATTACTAGTCTCCCTCCCAATTTTTCCTTTGTTTCTTTGACAGGACCCCATGTGGATTCGGTCTGACACTGTTCTTCATTACCCAACAGCACTGCCTGAACTCTGGATGGAAAGGTTGTCCTCTAGCCTTTGGCCAGAGCCTTGTAGTCACTGTTGTATGCTGGATGTTACACACTCTCCTCTTCTGGGTGGACTGAATAAACAACTGGCTTTTATTTCTACGTACATGCAGGAAAAAAAAAAATACCATCTACCATGAAATATAATTTATGTGAGTGCAGTCGCAGCCTCAGACTGACTTATTGAAATAAATTATATTTGGTATAATTCATCTGGGAAAAAAAAAAAGTTATCAGTTGCCATGTCAACACTCTTTGTAAATACCCTTGGTTCTTAATGAACTCCTTTTGACCCTTTGGTCTGAGGTTGTTGCTGTGTGATGTACATAATTCTCTCAACACTGGTCCATTACTTCTACTCAGGGTTGGGGGTCAAGCCTGTAGTGTAAAGTCAAAGGGAATTAGCAGCCCTATCAATAACCAGCTGCAGGACTGCAGCCCAAATGATAGACCAGAAAAATCCAAGGAAAGATGAATAAAAAGTGAAGGAACATGCGTGTGTATTCTATAGTTTGAGCAGCTGCTGTGGACTATCAACATCATCAGGAGACCTCGGTGCATTAGCATAAATTCAAATGACAAATGCACAGTGCTATTCAGAGACTCATTAATTTGCAATGGGTGCAGCACTCATGGCATATTAGTGAAAAATTCAAATGCCTTTGAAGCATTGTGAGTTTAGTTGCGGGACCGAAGTTGCTAAAATGAAAACGTGTGCAATTTTTTTTAGCATTTTATTAAATTATGAAGTGTGATGACTATATCTGTTCATCTTTTTAAGCAGATGAGGTCCAGCGTGCTCCAGCACCAAATTGCATGGTTTGTGTTGAAATCTCCCCGTCAGACAAAATTCGAGCAGGAGCTGAAATTCAGGCTGGGTGCTCGGTTTTGCAGCATTGCAGGCTGATATCTCCCCCTTCTGGGTGAACGGCTCTGACACCGAGAAAGAAGGAAAACAGCGATTCATGGCTTGTGCTTTGTTACGCCTGTTTCCTCTGCCACTTCAGCCACGGGTTTTGTTGCACGATGTTTAGGGGAGTCAGCAACAGCAGAAAGAAAACAATGCAGTATAATTGTGTGCGAGTACGGTGATTTCCTCTGCCATTCCCATGCACGTCCATAGCCTATACATGTAGGATAACTTGCGTGTGTAGGATACGGAAAGCCTTAATTATGAGTATCTTGTCTTAAGCAGTGGCTTTGTCTATGTATGGCGAGAGAAAAGATTTACATTTTTATATGAAGAACAGCCTGGCCATAGTACTCTTTCATAACATTTAGATCAAGCTTGCAATTATAGCATGTGACAACTGAAATACACAGTGCTGGTGTTTATTCTTAGTGCCTTGACTCTGCCCTGTGTGTGTAGCTCCGACACGTTACTATATCTTTCCAACCTCAATGAACACTGCAAGCTCCACCTTATATTTCAGCTTCCTCTTGGACCTCTAACTCTATCATTGCTTGGCCCTGACTTCACATGTTTTTCTGTCCACCTGGTTGTCACACCTAATGTGGGTTTCCTTTACCAGGCAAATATACTGTAAGATAATTGCTGGTACTTTTTTTGAGGAATGAAAAGCTTAGTTTTAAAGTGCAGGAGCCACAATACCTACCTAGTAAAAAATAGCTTACATTTTCAAAGGAACTGGTGATTTTAGCTGCAAAGCCTCTGAAAAATTTTGAAGCAATGAATTGGCTGCCAGCATCTTGTCCAAAATCATTAGTTGCTTTTGAACATTTGGGTTTCTCTGTAAAACACAATAATATTTTATATATACACCAGTCATTAGGTAGCACAATAATAAGAGCCTTAATGAGGTTTGCAGCATCTCCCATCATATGCCACGCCTCGGAGTGAAAGGAAAGCCATTTCTCACTCTGGCTTTTCATCTGTGTCATCTGCCACATAGGATATGGTATGTCACAGCTCAAAAAAAAGAAAATAAAATTAACAGAAAAATAAAAGGATGACATTCCTTTCCCATCCCTGCAAGGATCTGTGCACTGGGGTATTCATATGACCTGGGCTGCCAGTGGGCTCAGTGCCTGGGGAAAGTGCTTTGCTCTCTCCACAAAGGGAACTAAAGTAATTAGCACATCACCAAACTAAGTCTATAAATCACTGTAAACTGTCTTAAAGCTATAATTTACAAATTATACAAAGGATTAGGATGCTTGTCCACCCTCAGCTTCCAGGCTTTGCAGGTAGGCATCTGGGGTGATACCATAAACAGCTCTGCACGAGACTCCTATTAAAGTCAGTTGAAGCTTCATCATGCACTAACATCATTTATTTTCGTAAACCTTACCCAAACCTGCCATGAACCTCAACATTGTTTCAGATCTGAGTTGTTGCATATAGAAAAAAGGAGTTGGAGAAGGAGAAGGCACAAAGGGTGGCGAGACACGATGCAAACAGGGGTTGCATTTGGATGTGTGGATGTCAGGATAGGCTTCGAAACCACCCCACTCCTCTCTCCGGGTTTCAGCCGTGGGAAACACAAAAATTCTGTAGCAACAGGCAAGGCTGGACCTACATTTATTTTAGACACAGAAGGGCAAATGTTCAGTCTCAGAGGCTGCTCCAGGGGACTGGAGGGGAGGAAGAGCCAAGAGCCAGCAGCGTTGTGCCTCCATACCCCCAGCTGATGGAGAAGCACAGCAAGCACCCCCAAAACGCTCATTTCCTCTTCACCACCAAAATCCCGGTGTCTGGCAACACAGCAGAGCCTGAACGCACGCCTGACAAACATTCCAAGTGCAGGGTCCCTGTCCTGACCAGAGCTGATGGGGCAGCAGAGAAAACCTTTGGTGGCCATCAGCTGGCTCTGGGTCTCTGATATTTCCATCCCCCCGCTCTGCCCAGGATAAGGCTGGAGCAAACAGCACAGGGCCGGGGATGATTGCCTGATGTGATTGTTGATGCCAGCAGGACCCGAAAGCTTAAGTGACAGCCATGGGGTCAGAGGAGCCTGGAAATGAATGAGTCGCCGTTCTCCTCCCACCACCCACATCAAAAGTGCTGAGGGGAAGCTCGGTGCACCTGGGGATTCAGACCATTAGCTAAATGTCACTTACAAGGCTTCTGCGGAGAGATGAGATGTTATTCTGCGAGTGTCTCTCAAAAACCCAGTTAAAGGAAACATGGTAAAAGGCATTTGTTTTTGTTGGTTTTTGTGGGTTTTTTTTTAGAGAAAATATTCTATATTCCCTATGAGGATAACTTTCCTTCCTTATCAGGCAACATTGAACAAAAGAGTTTGATTTAAATATAATCACCTAATCTCTGCAACCAGTTGAAGAGACTTCCACGTATTTATGATAAATGTACTTGAGATTTAAGCGTCAGCGTAGAAAGCATTTTGTACTTGACCGAGAACAAAGGCAAAAGAAAACCCACATTGAAAAAAAAAGTCAATTTCTGTTACTGTAGGAGGCAGAGTATTCCTTTTCTTTTTCTTTTTTTTTTTTTTTTAATTTATTTTTATTATATCACCCCACTCAAGAGGAAAGCTGCTAGGGCCACTTCATTTACAGTGGAGATGCTGATTTTGGGAACACATTCCAAGAAGAGGCACCTTGGCACAGATGTCAGGTGGCCACCTGGCAACAGGACTTGAATGGGGACGCGTCCCACCTCTAAAATCCTACAAAATTAATATTACCTGCATAAGAATGCCAGCAGAGGGAGTTTGAAAAGGCAAAGGGGAATCTAGATTTTGTCTACAAGATAGCAGAACTAATGGATTCCCCCAAAAAATGTGGTCAGTGGGAAAACCCTGGTCTGAGCTACACCAGTGAAAATCCTGTCAATTTACTGCCTTCAAAAGTAAAACTTGGTTCAAAGTGGTAAGGAAGAAGGAGGTGACAATATTACTAAGCTTATGACACTGTTTGTGTTAACGTCTTTTTTTTTTTTTTGTGCAGAACATGTTTGTATTTCAATTGGCAAAGTATTTACAATGAGACTAGACACACTCACCACCAAGGGCAATTAATTCAGGGTTATAAAGCTTGTGTTTCAGAACAGGCATGAATAATTCAGTGTTAGGTTGTTTAAGTGTGTTTTGTAAAATAGAGCTGCAGCTTTTGTTTTTTTTTTCTTGAAAGCTTCTGGAAGCGAAATGTGATTTTGGGGTTTTTTTGCTTCTTCTCTTTACCCCTGGGGAGAGCAGTGGCCTTTTGATGTTCCACATTGACCTGCATTCCTAGTTTGTTTCTCACTAACTTTAAGAAAATACTAAAAACAGGAGTTTTGCACATAAGGAATAAGGGGTACTGCACCAGCCCTGGGTGTCAGAGCCTACCAAACAGGCTGCAGAGCTTCTGACTGCTTTAATCATTACCAGCTTTGCTGGACTGTGAACGTTTACGATGCTGATAAGCAGAAAATGCACACAGACGTAAGCGCAGTACTTGATTTTGAGTGCAAGCCTAATCTAATAGATGAATTTATGGAGAGGAGGGGAAGGTGTCTGTGTGGTGTCTCTCCATCTCTGCTTCAGGCACATTGCATTACCTTGTCACAGCTCCATGAGTGAAACCAATAAACCTAAAAACCGAGCCTGGATAACTGCTGGCTGATGGCTGACTTCTGCCCCAAACTGTCTTTACCACCCTGACTCAAAAGACGGTAAAAAAGAGGAAATTTTTACACATCCACCAAGCTGATCAGGGGCACGAAACATCTCTCCTGTGAGGACAGGCTGAGAGAGCTGGGGTTGTTCAGCATGAAGAAGACCTTATTGTGGCCTTCCCATACTTAAGAGAAGCCTATAAGAAGGATAGAGACAGTCATTTCAGAGGGACCTGTTATGACAGGACAAGGGGCGATGGTTTCAAACTAAAGGAGGGAGATTCAGGCTGGACATGAGGAAGAAATTGTTGGCCCTGAGGGTGGCCCAGGTTGGCCAGAGAGGTGGTGGCTGAACCATCCCTGGAGACATCCCAGGCCAGGCTGGATGGGGCTTTGAGCAACCTGAGCTGGTGAAGATGTCCCTGCTCATGGCAGATATTGGACCAGATAAACTTTGAAGGTCCCTTAGAACACAAACTATTCTATGATTCTACAGCCTTTGCAAACTGTTGCCACAGGTCAAAACACGTACAAATCTCTTACAGGTCCTTGTTGAGTATTTTAAATCAAGAAGTGTTAGAAAGCCAGAAAAGATATGCCTGAGAGGCGTAAGCTGCCTCAGTGAAGTAGTAAGGCATTAGCTCAGATAGTTGATGTTCATAACGTAAACCTTGCTGGACCTTTTTATCTTGGCAGAACTCAGGAAACTTCAAGAACACCAAAAATGTTCTTATACAACAGGGCAGGCATGGTCAACTCGGCCAGTGTTGTTAAGTATCATGCCCTGACAAGCAAACTACTTCAGTTGGGTGATAAGGGTGATAAAGTCTTCTTTTTTCAAATAACTACCTAGAATCTCTTCAAAGGATGAAACTTTATGGTACTTATTTGATAGCTGAGCTGAGCCTTTCCAGGCTAGGCCTACAACCACTAGATAACTGGCTGGAGATAATAACTGCCCCAGTCCAGACCTCCACAGTCAGGGAGAGGATGATGCATGATGAGGCTGAAATGCTGGATTTTCACACTTTTCTGCCCAAAATCCTTTGTGCAAGTAAGCCATGAGACTTCTCAGAAAGAAGAAGACTGTGTACATCTTTTTTAACGTCTCTCAGACCATGTCATGCTCACCTACAGCTTTTTCTGTAGACCTCTACACAAAGAATAATATTTACTCTCACAAGAAAACAGCCCAGGAAGATTATGGAGAGATATTGAGCCTGGCAACTTGGTGTTTTCAAGTTAGTCATCCATATTTCTGTAACAAATAAGATAACATGGCAGTAGACAGGGCAAACTCCACATCAGTTTTTCCCTGTGGGAAAAGGACAAACGTGAAAGTCAATATTGAATATTTGCAGTAAGTTTTGTAGTTTATATAGGCTGTCTGCAAGGTTAGCGCGATTGAAGATTATGATTTAAGGGGAAACAAATGTGTGCCCCAAACCAGCATTTCTCTTTAGAAAAGAGTACATCTTTAATTGTCACCTTTAATTGTACTTTTTTAAGGTTGATTTAGTGTTTTCCCTAGAGTGGTAAATCTTGAACAAATGCTTGAATGCTGTAATGTACAGTAGTGTATAGCAGATTTGTTTTCTAGTTAGAAATCCATATTTCTCCTTGTTTGTGCTGCGGCACAAGAGCGATTAAGTGAAATGTCGAGACCTCATGCATCCCAGGATCGCTGGCTGAGGAGGGATACACCAAGTGCTGGGAGAGTGTGGGAAGGAAAGAAATTGACAAACAGCCAACGGGAAACGGAGAAAAAGGCATTTTTACTGCACTATGTTTACAACTTGTACTTTCTCAGATCCTAAAAAATCCACTGCTTTGCCTGCATGTCTGCAAGACATTATAGTTCGGCTTGGTAAAAACTGTGCATGTCAGTGCACGGTTATTAAAGTAATAGTCTCTGCAAACTAATGTGTGCTGAAATACAGGCTTAGAATTGCCTGTAAATTCTGGCAAAATGGAAGATTTAATGAAAGGATCTTCAGATTACTTAACCTGAATGGTGAATTTGCAGTCTACCACTTCTCACTGCTTTTATTTCTGTATGACAGTGTTTTATCTTCAAAAGTTGCACTAAAGATCTCTAGTACGACAGCGATCTAACGTAAGAGGGAAAAGGTATGTGTGTCCTTCACCCTCTTCTCAAGCTTGGAAAACATCTGATGTGCAGAGCAACCAGGAAATTCCAGCAAAGACAACTCAAGATATTCCTGCATACACATATTGGGGTTGGAAATAACATTTATGGGACTCGCTCCTTTATTCTCTCTTTCTTTTCCCACTGAGGAATGGTGCTGGTTTGTATTGTGTGGCTGTGGTGGGGTTGTGTGCCCACAGAGCCCCTTGCACCCCACAAGCTCTTTGGGGGTCACGGTCCATCTGTATCCACCACCTGGGACACCCAATCGGTTTCTAACACCAGCATCTTTTCTCTCTCATGTTTTTAGATTTATTTTTAACATTAGAATAAGTTAAGATCTAAGTATTAATGGCTACAGAATTCATTCCGGAAACTTAATTTACACCCACTGCATTTTCCGAAAATGCATTTGTAAGTGATAAATAAATAATGTATTAGTTATGTTCTAAAATATTGGCCTAGGGCTTCTTGAAGGATCTTTCATTATGTGATACCTTGTTTTCGTCTATCTTACAGTAGTCTTCACAGCCCTGTTTCACTAACGAGGCCATTGCCTTCATTTTCATCATACCTTCTCATTATATTAATTATTTTCTGGTTTTCTTTACCTTTTGCCATTAAGAGAGTCCTCTGTGGTTTGCAGTGTGACAGAACTGTCATAGATTCTACATATTTGCTTTGCTGTTGTCTTGTTTAACAAATATGAACTCCTAGACAGTTTGCAATACTGCGTTTCCCAGTCTGTAAAACATACACAATGAAAAAAAGTCATGTGAGAAAAAAGACTATATTTACAATAACAAACCTGGTACAGAGCTCACATCAGAGCCAATCTAAACATTACAACACTTAATAGCTGAGCCACAAAACAGAGACAGCCCAAAGTACACTGCATTATGAAATGTTTAGAGTATTTACCATTTTTTGTAGTCCTGCTGCTACCAGTTGAGATACTGGCAAAAATATTGACATTTGTTATTGATTTCATTTAAAAAAGCTTCACAATATCAACTTAAGGAAGTAATTTCATCTTCAGTTTAATAAAATTAGTCATGCCTATTGATTCTCCATTAATAAGTAATAATAAATCTGACAGTTACAGATACTAAGGGAAACTAGATCTTCTTAGTCTTGGTCTAGGTATCATTATTGCAAAGAACCAAAGGTGTGAGCCCCCAAGTGATTCAGCCAGAAAGTGAGTTTGGGTTTAAACCATACAATATTGACTGTTTATGACCATAGTCTCACCCTCCGCATCCATGTGGAACGCCATGTTTTCCCATTCAGTGTGGAGGAGAGTTAGTCTAAACAGCCTAGGGCTCCTTGCCAAGGGTTTGCATGGCCTCAGGAGGCAGCCAGGATGGAGGTGACCTGGAGACATTGCTTGAGGTCAAAATTCAAGATTCTCTGCTCTTTCCCATGCCAAGATACGTGAGCTCATGGTCCTCTGAGAGCAGGAGTGGACAGGTTTCACCTTCAATCATAGGTGAAAGAGACAACCTAGTCAGACCCAAAGACTGAGTGAGGTCAGGAATGACAACTTTTATTTTTGAAGGGAATTCTATCGCCGTAGGTATTTTTTATCTGCCTTCTCATCTAATTCTTTCTTTTATCTGTTTTCTTATGCACTTCCTTTTGTTTGTCATCTTCAAGACCCCACAGAGACTGTAAGAAGACTTTATTTCATGCCCTGACACCAGCTGCTCCCTTAAGACAGTTCTTGACAAAAAAATACAGATGGTAATGAAGATAAACATTATACAAAGTTTATCTTTTAACTTCATATACAGGTATTGCCTAAAATGGTCAAGTTTTCTCAAATAAATCTCTACTCAGTAGTTCACCAAGCCTAGTTAAGGTATTTTAAATTGCGTGTAAACAGTTTATTTTTTTTTTCCTTCTTTTCCTTTTTTTTTTTTCATACATTTTATCTAAGGTGCTTTGTTTCAGGGAGAGAAACAGACAGCAGAGAGACACAAAGCTTCCTGAGCTGCTTCTTTATTATACACTGGAGTGCCTAATCGTTCAGAGTCTGAAGGCACCTTGTTACGCAAATACATTAAGAATGTCTGAAATTATACTGTGTTAGCAATACAATTAAGGAAAAAAAAAAATCATCTTGTTTGAATGTGCATGGGCTTCCTTATTTGTAAAAAAAAAATAAAAGGGTTTTTTTTGGTAGGAGAAAATGGAAAAAGATCACGATATCAGCCTAAGTCCAGGTTACAAGCTGGACTGCTAGTTGTCTCATGAGATATAACCCAGTGACAATTGACATTTTGTCCTCTAACCTTACCTCAGCCTTCACACAGTTGTCTGTTCCCCTTGAGCCAGGCAGATCTAAGCTGTCAATTAATAGATAATGTAAGTTTACTTAGATGTCATGTAATGCTGTTATCCATGTGGAAATACATCAAATGTCCTAGTTTGCTCTAAAGGCTATGGCGCTTAGTAAAAATCTCCTCCCTTGGGAAGCCTAGGTTTGACAAATGCCTGAGGATTAGTCATAGTCAGCCATCTCTTTGTGATGCAAAATGACATAATCATTGACTTTTTCAAATAGTATTACACTTCTACTTTCTTCAAATAAAGAACCCAAGCCCAGGTTTGCAAACGCTTTAGACTGTATTAAATTGTTATTGCAGAAAGATATCTTGCTAAATCTTGGGAACAGGAGACACACAATGGCTCAGAGATTTGCTTGCATTTTCAATAAATTCAAGGATGTCTAAAACCCAGTGTCTTCTTCCAATACTTGGTATGGTTCTGTATTATATTACTACAGCACTAGGTAATCAATAATTTAGACTATTCTCTCCAAAACCATCCTGATTGTGCACCAAGTCACTAAACAGTTTGCAGAAAGCAGGTTGGCATTCCATTGTATTGATTATAAACTTTATTTACACTACTCATCTTAAAGTAGGGCATCTTTAAATTAAAACTTTATGTTTTAAATAGGACCAAAAATCCATTAAAATTCTTATTTTTCCTAAACCTCAACATACAAAACATATGGAAAAAATTGCCTCTAGGTATTGAAAGTTGTTGCCTTTATCACACTGTGCATCTAAATTCCCAAGGATGATTGATTTAACGAGGTTTGTACATTAAAAATCTTTTTCTTTGTTACAATAGAGGAAATCACAAGAAAGATTAATGCCCTCTGCATGGTGCCACCGAATTAAAATGTCTTTCAAATGTCTTCACTCCAGGAACACTTTGCTATCCAGGCCTGTACTTAGTAAAGCTTTTCTCAGTGTAAAGAATGTATTAGTCATGGCTGATGATGCTGGTGTCCTATAACCTAAATACCTGGAATACGCATATATTAGGACAAACTGGGCACTTCAGACGGCTTTAAACAACTGTTCATTTTTTCAGATAGGTATAATGGATTCCATGTCAGAAATGCACGAGGCCACCTGAAGGTATGACATCGTCTTGACATATTTTCCCATTGCAGTGGTGTTATCTGACATGAAACAGAGAAATATTCTCCACCATTGCTTCAAAACTTTCTTACGCATAAACCCTCAGCGGTATCTTCTTTGCCTGATGTGACAATGTGTCAACTCGAGCATCTACTGAATTAATGTTGTACAAGACCTCATTCTTTCTGTTTCATCCGCTATTACAATCAGAAAGAGCATGTTGCTGATCCAAATATTTTCTCTATATTCATGTGGGTATTCAGGCTGTTTTGTCTTAGAAAGCACCTCAAAGCTAAAGGCACACAGAGAAGCTTGAACATACAGGTATTTCTTTAGGTGAACAGCTTGCATCCATATTGCATATTTACGTATCATGGAGCAAGAGCTTTCCTATTGTACTCAAATTTCTAAAACACATCCTATTTTTGACCTGAGTGGAGGGATGGGGAGAAAGGGTGGGAGAAGAAACAAAGCTCACGAGGTGGCTCTGGAGTGTAGGACCATGTCTACTAGAGATTATACCCCTGCTTGTGCCATTCTGTGTGTCCCACCAGAAGATCCTAGAATCATAGAACAGTTTGGGTTGGGAGGGACCTTCAGAGGTCATCTAGTCCAACCCCCCGAGATCATTTAATCCACTCACAGGCAGAGCCTGGGACACAGATGTCTCAGGTGAAACATGGATGATTGTACACTACACCCCTGTGCAAAGCAGGGAGATAATCAGCCTGTTAATACAGAATCACCACAGCATACTGGCTATTCAGCTTTATATCTTCCTCAAGAATAGTATAGGGCTATCACCTTAATTCCTTCCAGAAAAAGAAAATAAAAAAATAATTAATAGCTCTTTTAAGGAAAATACATTATAAATACACCTACCATGCCACTGTATTGGAAAAATCATAGCTTTATTTAACCATGAAGTCAGAGTATGGACGTATCTGCAGCGGGGAGAATAAAAGAAATACAGAATCACAGAACCACAGAAAACTCCAGCTCCAAGTCAGAAAAATCTCTGCAGTTCATCAGATCCAATCTTTCACTGAAAGCTAGGCCTTGGATTATCCAGGACTAAATCAAGTCAAGTCTTCAATATATATGAGGTGAGATTCCAGCTCTTTGATGGGTAAAATATCTGATATCTGACTATTCTCACCATGAAGAGCTTTTTAATATCCAGGCAGAATTTTACCTCAAGTAACTCATGCCTGTTGCCTCATGTCCCAGGATCATGCACTGTTGTGAAATGAAGATAATTTATTCTCCATAATCATCTTCACGGTGTTGGAAGACTGTGATTAGAACCTCCCAAACCTTCTCTCCAGGCTGAGCAAACCTAGTTCATCCGGCTTCTCTCCACACATTTACTTCTCCAATACATTTATCATCCCCATTAAGGGGCAATGGGTACAAACTGGAACACAGGAGGTTCCACTTAAATATGAGAAGAAACTTGTTCGGGGTGAGAGTGGCAGAGCCTGGCCCAGGCTGCCCAGGGAGGTTGTGGAGTCTCCTTCTCTGCAGACATTCAAACCCGCCTGGACCCCTTCCTGTGGAACCTCAGCTGGGTGTTCCTGCTCCACGGGGGGATTGCACTGGATGAGCTCTCCAGGTCCCTTCCAACCCCTGACCTTCTGGGATTCTGTGATCCTGGTGGTCTTCCTCTGGAACTGGTGGCCTTTCTCTCTTGCACCGAAAGGACCAAGAAAGTTTTCCAAGACATGGCCTAAGAAGTGTCAAGCAGAATGAGACAGTCACATCCCTAACCTGCTGGTTATATTCCTGCTGGTGGAACCCTGGACACAGTTGGCCTTCACTACATCAAAGCTGAGTTTGTGTCCATCTTAATGTCCACCCCATTATCAGTTCTCTGCATTTCTAACACACACGGATGAAGGAGGTGTTGATACAACACGTAACACGACCATGGCCCTGGGGCTGCACAATCTTCTGAGGTGTGTTGTGGGATTTGTGCTTGCTCCTGTAGATCTAACCAATAGGTCAACGGGAATCCAGCTGCTGTCATAAATCCAGTCTATGTTTCACCCATGAGAGAGAACAAGAGAACTTTCCCAAGGACTTCATGCATGATTACAGTAAGAATGCAAGACAGAGAGAATAAATACAGCTCTGGTGCAAGAAAAAGAAAATAAGACATGAAAATATACACCTGATCTCAATAAACGGTCAAAAGTAAATATCAAAAGAAGTTTCCAAGCTGAAGAGTGCTGGAAAGTGAAATATCAGAAAAGCAGCTTAGAAACGGAGGTGTGCTTTCAACAACAAAGGTAGTTCTTCAGACAATAGGTGAAAATTGGGTGTGCTTTGCCATCTACTATAATTACTTAAACTCATTCGTTATTTCTAGTTTAGCAATATGTCATGAGTTCCACCCAGGCAATTTCCCATTATCCTTCATATTCTACAAACATATAGTAAGAGACAGCACCTGTCATGACAAGCCTTAAATGCACAAGGTAAAAGATAGGAGAAAACACGGAAATGAATCACAGACAGAGACAAGTGATTAAGTTTTTTCAAATAATTGAAGCGACTTTGAATCCTTTCACATTTAATAACAACATCCCTACTGACTGGCCCAAAATAAAATAGAAGGTCTGTTGTAGAGCCAGATATTTAGCAAATATGTTCTGAGTCGCCATCCGGAGCCTTGAACAAAGGCCCATGTACCATGAAAGACACCGACCACGAGGCAGGGGTGCAGCATTACTGCCACATCCCTGATGCCTTTTCTTACTATTTTACAATTCTATTTCAGGCATTTTATTTTATTTTTTTCAAATACATGAAGAAGTACAGCTGGTCTCAGACAGGTGGGACGGACAGCTATCTGTCGCCACATCTATTTCAGTATTTCTCAGTAGGAAAAAAAAAAAAAGAAAGGTTTCTGTTTCTTCAATCTCCTTCAATAGAGATACAACATTATGTTATTGCAATTTGAAATGTTTTAAGGAACACAATGAAAACAAGTGATAAACCCAAAGTGTTGCACATTGAATTACATTTAATTGGTAAATGTCAATTATAAATGTCTAAAAAGGAGTAAAACCAGAGAAGGCTGTCAATGTCAGACAACAAGCTACGTTGCAGCCATAAATGGGGTGAATTCTGCTTTTTCAGTATTACTGTTTTCTGACCGGGGGGTTGGAAATATTTGAGGGGCTAAACCCAGCAACTATTTTGGTCTGGTCCTTACAGTGGTGCAGGAATGACCATCCATGTGGCTCTTCTACCTGTTCCCTGACAAAACCCATGCAATACAGGAAACACTGGATCACCAGCCTTGTTCACCTGGGACCAGAAAAAGAAAAGGAAAAGGGAAGCAGGAACAATTTGTTCATCTTTTCTTCCCCCCTGTTCAAGACAAATAAATTTGCTCTGAAGAGTGTAGTTGTCCAAGGAAGAAAGCAAAACTTTCACAGTGTGTTTTTAGCTATATATTTTGTTCATATATAACTGACAGTAGTAAAAGTTCCTAAGCTGGTAGAGTCCATTCATTCTGTCTTCAATTCTTCAGTACCTGTTAGCTTGCCTACTCCTCCTGGTGCTTCAAATCCTTGGAAAGTGAGGGAATGCATTCAATTTCTTGCTTTTTTTCTTTTTTTTTTTTTAACATGTGAAGCATGATTTTTCTTATTTACCACATCAGCACACTTCCAATTTTTATGAAATTAGACTTTTAGTAACCTCTTGTATGTCTGCTATATCTGCAGTATCAGAGCTCTTATTTGTGTGCTTCGTAGTCTGACAAATTCTTTTTATCTTTTTCTGTCTGCCTATCTCTCTTATTCCCTTTTTTTTTTTTTCACAGTATTTTGTTCTAATCAGTAGATAGTAGTGCGAGGTCTCTAAAAATGGAAAATTGGCTCATCAGCATTAGACTATCTACAAATTCCTCTGTGCTTTTACCTTCTCCCTGCCTTATCTGTGTAAAATTGTGTCACACGTACTTTTTATTTTCCTGTAGTAGGTTCTCAGGCTTCGTGACAGCTCTGCTGTTAGTAACTGCTGTCTTACTTTATGAAAAGTTTTTAGCAGATGAAGTGCTTCCAAACCAAGTTGTGTTAGAACAATACAGCTCTTTTTATTGCACTCCTCTCTGGTGGCACCCTCATAGAAGTGTCGTCATTTTCCCCCTATATCTTCAATAAGTCCTGAGGGTCTTAGCACTGGAGGAGCTGTATGGGTTTTTTTCCATATTTCAATCAGGGAAGGTGTAACTTTTCCTTTTTGCCCTTCTGCTCCTTTGTGTGCTTCCAAGGTCCCTCAAGTAGAGGTAGTATGTGATAAGCAACATGCAACATATGTCTGCTCATTTGTACCAGTTTCCAGCTCGGACAATGCTCTCCATCCTATAATTTCCAGACCAGGAGCCAAGGAGCTGGCTGTGATTACATCAGCTGGCCAAATATTTGGACTAGACCTGATCTGAGCCTGCCTGAGCTGTGGTTAAACTGGACAGATGAGATAGTTACAAGCACTGTGCTAGTTAATGCAGCAGGGAAGGCAAGTCCCAAGACTCTCAATGTTGGCACTGTTTGGAGAAAGGGATGAGTGGTTAGAGTGCTCTCTTAGTAGCTTTGCAGATGGCACCAAGTTGGGTGAAAGTCTTGATCTGCTGGAGGGTAGGAAGGACATGCAGAGTGATCTGGATCAACTGGATTGTTGGGCTGAGGCCAATTGCCTGAGGTTCAACAAGGCCAAGTGCTGGGTTGTGCACTTGGGTCACACCAACCTCATGAACACTCCAGGCTTAGGGAAGAGAGGCTGGAAAGCTACCTCAAAGAAAAGTATCTGGGGGTGTTGATCGACAGTGGCTGAACATGACCCAGTGTATGCCCAGTTGACCAAAAAGGCCAAGAGCACCCTGGCTGATACCAGCACTAGTATGACCAGCAGGCCCAGGGCAGTGACCGTCCCTGTGCTGGGCACAGGGCAGGCCTAACTTTGAATTCTAGGGGCAGTTTTGGGGCCCTTATGCCAAGACACACCTCAAAGTGCTAGAGTGAGTTGAGAGAAAAGGGAATGGAGCTGGGGAAGAGCTGGAGCACAAGTGTGATGGGAGCGGCTGAGGGACCTGAGGGGTTCAGCTGGAGAACAGGAGCTGAGGGGAGACCTTCTGATCTCTGAACTGCCTGAAAGGAGCTTGGAACATGGAGAGGGTTGGTCTCCTCTCCCAAGTAGCAAATGGTAGGATGATAGGACGAGAGGAAATGGCCTCAAGTTGCACCAGGGGAGGCTTAAATTGGATATTAGGAAAAATTTCTTCCCGCAAAGGGTTGTTGCGCACTGGAACAGGCTGCCCATGGCAGTGGTGGAGTCACTGTCCCTGGAGGGGTTTAAAAGACGGGTAGATGTGATGCTTAGGGACATGGTTTAGTGACAGTGTGAGGTTAACAGTTGGACTCAATGATCTTGAGGGTCTCTTCTAACCAATATGATTCTATGATTGTCTTATTTAGTTGATAAATACAATTCCCTGGCTTGACCTGCAGACACGTGATGCAGAGCACGACGGTGCTGGCATGGCAGCAGATGCCGCAGAGGGTCTCCACTGGCGGAGGGCAGAAGTGGAGCAGATGTGCCGGCTGGGAAACCTGCTCCAAGGGGCAGCTGGGCTCCCATCCCCACCTGCAGAGGGTCCTGCACGCCAGAGGTCTCACCCTGCAGCACCAGCAGAGCACAGCTGGGCAGGGGCACAGGAGCCGCTGGTGTCACCTCCCCCGATGTCACACCTGGAGCCCTGTGATTGCCAGCGAAGATGTCCCAGCAGGTGACGTTGCTGGAGGTGGGATCGTGCGATCCAGCTGCTCACCACACTGGGATAGAGCACGTTGCCCTGAGCTCTCTGCTGATGCTGCCCAAAAATCAAAACTTCAGAAAGAATTTAAATGTCCTGATAAATCTTATCACTTGACACAGATACACCATTTCACTTAAGCTACTGATGTTTATCTTTTAATGACTAAAATAACAACCAAGGTAGAAGCACTGCTGCTTTATCAACATTTCAATACATTTAAGGTTGTTGCAGTATTTTAATTCAGCATAGCTTATGTGTCATATGGAACATACAGAGCATTGATTTTGTATGTATCTCCAAGAAAATATTGGCCACACATTTTCACCCATTCTGTCCAACATGAAATATTGTCATGCCTGAACTAATTCCTCTATGACAGTAATCATATCTAGAATCCTGATAAGTGAGTATTTGTGAAACTAGCTCTTACATAGACCTATATTCCTTACCATTTTATCTGTGATGCATCTAGCTAGAGATCAATGAATCCAATCATGACATAAACGGCTAAATAAACCATCATAGTGTATGACAAATCTCTTGTTAGCTCCTGTTTGATCCAAGTTACAAATCTGCCTTTGTGTTAAAATTTTGTGTTTGGAAATGCTTCTTCTGAAGATGAACTTTAAAGCACCAAAGTATGTAAATTTCCAACATTGCTATATGATATAGACCGGAGGTAGAAAGAGGATAACTCTACAGTTTGTCTGGCAAACATAGAAAATCAACAAAAACACGTAAGTAAAATAACACCAAAACGGTATTCTGAGCAGACTGGATCATCTCTAAACCATAAATTTTCAGTAAAGTTCGCCATTCAGGTTTCCATTAATAGAAAATACTTTCATCAAATCATTCAGAAAGTGGCAGCTCTTCTAAGTGCCCTCATTTCTGTTTTCATTTTCATTTTCTCCTGAAACAACGTTTGTTCTTACCCTGCAGCAAGGCCAGGTGTGTTGGTAGAGACACTTTTCCTGTAGCTAACTATGAAATGCATGTTCCCTCACCTCTTCAGATACCCAGTTAAGTCCTAAAAAACCTGATGGTAGAAAGATGAGGAAAGTGTGGTCCAAGTTGCTTCGCTGATTGGCCTCATATCAAGCCCCAGATTTCTGCTGTAAAGATGCACATCTGATGCCACGACTGGAAATGCTACTGTGTTCACCACGAATGCAGCAGAAATAATGAGAAGCAGTAACAGCTTTTCTGAGGAAGCAACCCAAAACTTATTGTCTGGTTTGGAGGCAGGCTTCCCTATTACTGTTACCTGTACCATTATCTGTAAGACATAAATAACTGGAAAACTCCAAGTGTAGGTAAATAAATCTGTTTCAAAGTATTCTATGGTAAAGGGCAGGTTGTAGGACAGATGGATATAGTTTTGTCCTGTTTGCAACCTGCCAATAATCTGTGTTAATGCTCTTTTCCCAGAACGTATCTTGTCTGCTTAAATTCTGCTGGCCAGGCTCCTCACTCTTCACTTTGTCTTTACTCTGGAGCATCCTCAAGGAGTGTGAAGACTAAATAGGAAAATTCAAATTAGTAAAGAACCCTGACTGTATTATACTCCTTGAGTACTTAAACATACATTTTACTGTCCTTGAGGTCAGGTCAAGTGTCTTGCTGGGCTGACACAGACTCAAATAAATGTCTTTGCCTAATACTGGACTTTGTGCACTCTTTATTCAGTGCCTAATGCTCTTCCTTGATTGCCTGAGCTTTTATTAGGCTGGTTGAGCTGATGCTTGTGTGTATTTGTGCTGTGTCTGTTGCATGGCACCAGCCGAAGCAGCGTGCCAAGTGGGGTAATAGTAAGTAGGAATCTCAGTAATTGCTCTGTGTTTTTATTCCCTTGCTGTTTATCCTTCAACAACTATTCCTAGGCCACTGCCAAACAAACTATATATTAATGCAGCAGTATGTTAAAATAGCAAGCAATGAGTTTCAGAGTTTAACATGTTGCCAGTTTCACTTGAAAATGAGTCATTTTAGTTTTTTGTAATTAAATAAAAATAAGAGATAAAACTTTAAAAAACAGCCTTTGGCTTCTATTTATCATAATCTGCAGAGACCATGAAAGAATCTCATCAAATCACGCAATTTTCATTGAAAAGTGGCGCTGTACAGGAGTCAGTGAGAAACGCTATGAAGTTTCATTATATCAAGCAGAGAAAATCTAGTCCTGTGACATGCAAGCAGGGGACATCTGTATTTTTTTATAGAGGAGGAGGACGGGGAGAAGACCAGACAGCTTACTGTGATTTGTACATGACCTCTACAGAATGATCTTATTGTGGTGTCTGAAACTCTCACAAAACAAAGCAGATTCTCACAGTATCTTTCTCATCTCAGTTTTGGACTCAGGTTTTATAAAACTTAGTCCCCAAAGAGTTCTTAGCAGTGTGGAAGTCACTGTAGGTTCATCCCAGAACACAGGACTGAGTTGGGATGGCTTGGCAGTGGCAGGAGAGCCTGGCAAAGCTTTACTGAGCTCTGTCCCAAGAGCAGACTTAACTGCTTATAGCTCAGAGCTCATCTTAAGAGGGGAAATACAACCCTTTAGGATAAGGGAGTCACTTTGTAGTAGTTATTTTCAGGTTCTTCAGTGGTCATCAGAAGGGATGGGTCAGTTGCACTGGTTAGAAGAAATAACAATCTGGAAACTCGGTGAGGTTTGACAGAGTAACTACCTTTTTAAGAGCTTTTTTTTTTTTTTTTTGAACATCTGAGATGTTATGGCTCATTTTGAAAGCAGAAATTTTAAAAGGATCTAAGAATAGTTGTTTCCAACCAGAAGCAGTCACTACTAGACATCTCCTGAGATCTGGGTGGAAAATTTTCAGTCAAGAGACGTTCTTTTCCACCAGAGCTTCATTGTCTGGATGGTGACTGCAAAATGCATATCTGCCCAGAGTTTGCATAAGTGGGTTGAACAGGTCGATTGTCTCTGCAAATAGGCACCTGTATGCCCAGACACTAAATTTGCAAGCAGAGGTGTAAGTTTTGGGCATGGTTTATGTAGGGAAACGATTCTTTCCACCACCAATAAACCTTCTCTGCACCTCCCTCCCACAAAGATGACTGAACCTCAGGAAAATGGAGACCCTTCTGGGCAGGTCATCCACTCCTCCTGGTGAGAGTCACACAATAAGGTGGTGGGCAAAGAAGTTCTCCTCCCTGATTCCCAAAGTACAGCTTTTCCAGGCTCACAGTGCCTCGTATTTACTCAGAAGGGGTAAACCACCAGTTTGACCATTCTTTCAGACTGGTTTAAAGGTCAAGGTATAATAATACACTCAAAATAATTTTTTAGGGGGGAAAAAAATATATATATATATATGGCTAATTTACATCCATGTAAGAACCTT